>NW_009259531.1:395504-397034 GCF_000687185.1 Egretta garzetta
TAGAAATCAACTAAACAAAACCACAAAACTGATGCAACTTGAGAATTCATCATAAATGAAAAGAATACAGTGGCAAACCCCACAACATATATAGGGGATCCACTTTTCTCATTGGCCTTACTTAACATTCTGCTCACTCTGACTTAGGTACCAGGTACATTCTGCCAAAGAAGTACACAGTAACGTAATGGCAATTTTTTGTATGAGATGGGGAAAAACACTGAGATGGCAAAAAATGTCAAGTCACTCACTGTAGAAACAAAGATCAACGAAATATGAGTCAATTAAAGAAAACTGGAATTATCAAAAGAAAGTTCATTTTTTTTTTTCCTACCTTCCTGTTTTGATAAAGTACTCGTCAATGGTTTCTCTGGTGGCAATTCCAATCTGACGGGGGTCTGACATTTCATTTCCTGTTCTCCCTCACTGTCTGCATGGTCTCGATCTCGTTTCTTTTTATCCTCCTATAAAGATCGTTACAGAAACTCAGAGAGCCTGCAAAACCAGCATTATAACTGCACATAATACTCTCTGGATTTTTCAAAACAACCTCACACAGTTTAAAAAAAAAAGTTTTTAAGTCTTTAAAAACCTTGTATTCTTTATGTGCTGTCTCCATCTGCTGGACAATAAAATAATTCAGCTGTACAACGCAATGTATCACAGAATTGTCTTTGTTTTTTTTTTAAATGTGACAGTCACTTGTAGCATGATAGGAATAACTCTGTGTCCTATTCTTTGCAGGGAGAATTGTCTCCAGCGAAGCCCCCAAGATGCTTTTTGAAGGTTTTAGAAAAAACAGTAAGAAATAGGAATTAGAGGTACCCATAATGCTTCTAATAAATGTGTTATAATTACTTATAACATTAAGAACCTCAAGAGGGAAATCCTTTTTTTCTTTTTGATTAAGAACTTGTAAAGTCTTAATTCTATTTTATAGAAATGGATTTAGATGTATTATGCCCCCTCTTCTTAATTGTCTGTACACTTGCAAATATTTTTTGAAAGGTGAGAAATTTCAGATGACTTGTCTTTTTCTAATAAAGTACCAGGAGAAAAAGAACCAGCAAAGCTAATATGCTGAGTTTGAATGTATTCCAGTTTAAGGACACAAGTTACAGTCATACCCGCTCACCTTTGTGAAGACTGGAGAGAGTTGAAGCATTTTTAATTTTGCTAAAATGCACTAGCATCTACACCTACCTTAACTTTTCTCTTTCTTTTCTCCTTTTCTTCCCCAGGAACTTGTTTTTCTCCTTTCTTTCTCTTTTTCCTTTTTCTGTCCTTGTGTTTTTCATGTTCCGATTTGTCTTCATACAGGCTCGAATCAAGTCCTGCATTCCCGGTAGACAGTTCAGCAACTTCACTTCCTCCAACTTTCAGCACCAGCTTCAGCGGCTTTTCTACATATTCTTGAAACAGCAGAGAAATCAGCCCTGTCAGTGCCGCATCAACACTCTCGTGCTCAGCCGGAGTAACGCGGCACCAGCTCCCCGCTGCCTCGGAGCCCTTTCCAAGGGGCTTTCAAGA
>NW_009259531.1:398082-402311 GCF_000687185.1 Egretta garzetta
GCTCCCTGCCTGCAGCGGGGTGTGCCTGCAGCCCTGTCCCTCTTGCCCCTTACCCTTGGGTCTCTGGGGGCAGCGCAGGTTTCCGTGGCTTTTGCAGGGTTCAGCCTAAATACACCTGCGTTTACACTAGCCCGTGCAGCAGAATCCCACCTGCCATAGCTGTAAGTGCCAGGGGCAAGCGCGATACTAGCAAAAGGGGTGCTGGGGAAGCCTGCTTTCCTGGAGGTGTACTTCGCATTGCACCTGACTAGACACAAAGGAGTCTGTGAGGGTTGCCTGCTTCCCGGCTGTGGTGCGGGGCTGTGACCTGGTCAGCCACGCCAGGTAGAGCTCCGGCTTGCGGCAGACCCTCAGTCCCAGATAAAGGCCACCAGCAGTGGCCCGCCAGTCCCAAAAGTTTGAGAACCTTGCCCAAGTCGGTACCAGTGAGAAGAGCAGATGTGGTATGTGCCTGAGGAAGGGTAGAGCGTTTGCAGAGGTACGCTGAGGTCTGTGCTGATGAAAGGGTTGCACTGGTGGTTGTGCCTGACCTGCGCAGGCTGGGACAGGCTCACCCTTGCAGACTGAGTGTCTAAACTTGCTCACCAGTCTTGAAAAGAAATCCTTTATAATCAGGTTATAAATTTAAGGAAAATATATGTGTATTGTCCATTACAAGTTAAAAATGACTAAGGTAGAAATTAGGACCTCCTAGAAATGCTGGAAGTTAATGCATTTGCCTTGTCTGTCAGTACATCATAAAGCAGGCAAATGGTTTTCAAAATTAAATACAACACTGATTATATAGTCTTTCAAAGTTAATGGTGTATTTGCTGATATCACTTAAACTGCAGTCATTGCTGTTTCAACAACACTCCTAGATACTGTTTTCTCCTAACACCTATAATGTGTCTTGAAATTTCACTTCTGTGAAGTTTGGAGTGCAAAACCAAACTGTGTCTATTTCAAAAGAGAAGCTTTAATTTTATTCCCGCACAATAATCCTGTATTCCTCAAGTTTGTTGAATCATATGTGATATTTTATAGTCAAAGAAAATAATAGTTGTTAATGAGAAATTTATGATGTGTGGCGGTATATCTACAAAAAGTTTATTTTGAAAGCTTGAGAAGTTAGAGAAATCCATTGTCCATTCAGTCACTGGGAATATAATCAGATGTGACAGATTTGTTTTGCATTTTACTGGTTAGATTTACTGTCATTTGGTAACCTACTGAAAGAATTGTGTGGGTGGTGCTCTGGAATAAACCACAACTTTCCTGCTTGATCTTACTCCAGTAGTTTGAAATTCAGCTATAATAGACACAGTTGTTTTTCTAATTCACATCTGGATCCTTTAATACTCTTATTACATATGCAGTGAATGTTCTTAAGCATACTTTAGTGAGAGGTAGAGGGTTTTTGCTTGGGATGTGGCCACATGCAGAAAATACAAGGCTAGTAAATATTTAAAGGACATGTTTTATAGAATGAAAAAAAAAGTTGCTATATCCTCTGTTCCCACAAGAGGACTGGCAGACTTTCTAAGTTTTTTTTTTCTTTTAAATGTTATATGGCAAGACCATTTGTTCAATTGTTTTTCTGAAATGTCCTGACTAATCTTGTCCTGAATTTAATGAAATTTGAGAGAATTATACACAAACAAGTAATGTGAGATATTGCCAACACTGAGAGCTGCCCTTTCTAGGTGTCTCGTTGAATAACATCCCTTGGATCAGAGAAAGATACTTTTTCTTAACCGTTAGTGCAGACACAGGTACGTAGAATAGACATCGTTTTTGCCATCCTTGTCTCCAGCTCTCCTTGCCAATTAAAAGATCAGTATTTCTTTCCCCTCAAAAACACTTGTGCAGCCTTTCAAAGCACAGTTCAGCTTGGGCAAGCTTGGGAGGAGAAGATGCTGCATTTCTCAACTGTGTTCAAGAGCATTGCTCTTGGGTTTTGTCACTTCCCTGGGAAACGAGCCTGCATTCCTTCATACTCAGGAGGCTCTGCTGTTACCTGCAGCACCAGCGGAAAACTAAAGGAATCTTATCCCTTCCTCCTCTTCCAATCCCTTAAGTGTTCTCAGCCTTGATCAGGGGTGGTCCTTCCAATCTCAGGGGTATTCAGTTGTGCAAAGAGGGAAGATGGAAGTCTGAATCTCCTTCAAATCAACACAGAGGCCGAATATGACTTGAACAGCTGTCATTTAAATGTTTGAAAAGTAATTTGTTACATCACCATAAAAAAAGGCCTTACTGTGATCTCCT
Organism: Egretta garzetta; assembly: GCF_000687185.1. Taxonomy (NCBI): domain Eukaryota; kingdom Metazoa; phylum Chordata; class Aves; order Pelecaniformes; family Ardeidae; genus Egretta; species Egretta garzetta. The sequence goes on from NW_009259531.1 coordinate 400,333, forward strand.
ATTTCCAAGCAATGTTTTTGCATATTTTCACATAAGATGTTATTTTTCAACAACAAATCACATTGTTTACAAGTTATACTTTTGCTCAGTAAAAGTAAAAGCTGGTGGTTTTCAGAGCTGACTCAAGATTGCTAAAGCTTTGCCAAACAATGTGGCCTGGTGCCATAGCAGAAGAGCTATCAGTGCAGACAGCCTTATAGCAGGACTAAATAGATGAGAGATCAATTTCTTCTAAAGGTTACACAAACTTTTGTTTGGCTCAAAGAACTTGGTTTTGGGAGTTGATGATAAAGATTATCACTTCTTATATGCGACTTTTGGAAGTTAATTTATCCTTCCTGCATGATTTGCTTTTTGAGCAAATTACACTCTCTGGTTGAGGGAATGCAAATAGAGAAACTTCTATTAATTACAAAGAAAAAAGCAATATTACTTTGGACATCAAAATATTATGTTGTCATCTAGGAAAGTTAACAGCTTTATTGTTACTTGGACTTGTAGCTTTGTAACAAGATCTCCATGCCAGGTGAAGCTGTATGATTTTTGCTAATGCAATAAAATGACAGAATGCTTTACTATGACTGCAAGTTGAAGTGCATAAAGTGTAGATGTGTTTTGCTAATGTGAACAGAGATACTTTAGATGTCAACTGAATGGATTCCAGAATTGCATCACAGAGTAAGAAGGAAATTTGTTGCAGCTTATGTACACAAAAAGCCAGAGCTGGGCTAGGATAAGGACCTCTGTGTCAACAGTTGCTTCTGAATAGTCGCTTTGAAAGCTCTTACCTATGCTCTTTGAAGTACTTTTCGTTAGCAATCAAATAGCTGGCAGTAGCTGTCAGCATGTCAAAACCTGCTTCAGGTCACATTGCTTCCATGTATGATACTGTTCAGAAAAAGTCTGTTAGGGCATAATTTCTAAAATGCCATTTGGAAGTCTATGAAGAGTTTTATCACTGTCTAATATTAGAAAGGCGAGGTCTCATTCTTGTTGATTGAATGTGCAGGATTAATAATTTTGGTTCACTGCATATTTTCTGAGGATCGTGTTCCTCATCAGTGTCAAGTTTCTATAGCAACTAGCATTCAAGAGTGAGAGACAATAGCAACAAGTGTTGCTATCACTGCTAGCCACTAAAGTAATGGAGAAAATGTTGGAAAGTAGAAGTCCAAGTATTTTCACGTGTACCTTCTTTCATGTCTTAAAGAACTTGGATCGAGACCTATGGATAGTGTAAGGTCATATTAGTGTATATTCATTTAAGTAGACATCAAATAATGTAATTATTTAAATTGGTCATAGTTTTTTTCCAAAACATTGAGCAAAGAAGCATGCAATAACCACAGTCATTTGTGTATTAAGAGAGAGATTAAAAACTTGGTGAAACCCTGTTGCTTTAATCACTAGGTTAGTCCAGGAGGAAGAGGTAGATTCTCAATCTATTAACACGTGGCTCCGCGACTGGTGTCGCTGCCACAACTTTGGGTTCTTTGACCACGGGATGGTCTACACGGCACCGGGCTTGCTGGCATCAAATGGGAGCCAGCTTTCTCAAAAGGGGAAGAGGGTCTTTGCCCAGGAGCTTGCGGGGCTCATTGACAGGGCTTTAAACTAGATGTGAAGGGGGAAGGGGAACCTATCGGGCTTGCCAGCGACAGGCTAGGGGATGATACACAAGGGTTAGAGGGACTGGGGGCTAGTATGAGCCCTCAAACTGTTGCCCAGCAGTGTGTCAGGGGCGCTGCAGCAAAGTTGAAGTCTGGCGGAGGTGAGCCGGAGGCTCCTGAGGTAGTAGGAGCCAACAAGGAAAAGCCTGTGAAGCACCTCAAAGGAAATGAGGGGTGCTCGGCTGTGAAGGTGACGAGGCCGACAGCTCAGATGAGATGCCTCTATACAAATGCACGCAGCATGGGAAACAAACAGGAGGAGTTGGAAGCTATCATGCTGCTAGAAAGCTACGACCTGATTGCTATTAC
>NW_009259531.1:404241-407653 GCF_000687185.1 Egretta garzetta
CATCCCTGGCAACATTCAAGGCCAGGTTGGATGGGGCTCTGAGCAACCTGATCTAGTTAGCGGTGTCCCTGCTCCCTGCAGGGGGATTGGACTAGATGACCTCTAGGGGTCCCTTCCAACCCAAAACATTCTATGATTCTATGATTCTGGTAACAGCAGAAAGACGCAGAGACCACTGCAAAGCACAGGAGGCAAGCGCACTAAAATCTTGGGAAGGTTTCCAGGAATGTACAAGCATGTAGAAGCTTGGGCTGCTAGAGTCACTGGGAGTTTTTCATAAGCAGGTAAGCAGATTTGGTTTGCAGTCTATGACGCACAGAAACGTAGGGAACAGTTTTTGTGACAGACATGTATTTAAACCCAGTATTTTACACTAGCACACCTTTCTAAAAATATCCAAATGCATATGGCTGAAGTAAAGAATGTAGCCAGAATTTTAATGATTCATGTGTTATTATCAATATGACTTTTAAATCAGTTATTCATTAGCTGAAAGACTCAGTATGACTATTTTCTTGATTCTGTGAGTATTAAAGGGACACTGTCATTTTCCATGTGCATATGGCCTGACAAAATGTAGTGTGGGAGATGAAAGTTTTTCCCTTACTTCGAATAGACCATCTTGTCATTATGATGCATTTTCTCTTTTTTTACTTTAGCACCAAAATGCTGCATATTGTGCGGGTGGTAAGTCCCGTCTAGAGATATATCAGAAATTATTAGTGGTAAAGACATGGCACTTTGTCTAAGAAAAGTAAACCTAATTCATTTACTCATGGTAACAGGCAAATACCTGTTTTTACCCCAAGATCCTTAAGACTGTAATAAACTTGATAATAAGATTATAATTCAATCATAATTATGGATGATTACCTTATTGTCCATAGAGCAGTCATATTGGTAATGCTGTTAGGTTTGTATGTGTGTAAGTCTGTGTTTTGTAAATATCTTTCCTGTGACCTTGTTGAAATCTTGTGGGCACCTCTTTTAATAACTCTCTTTGAAGTGATTTTACGCACCTGAAGAAATACCTTGTTGCACACCTCTGAACTAAAATAGCAAATTTTTGCTAGACATGCATGAAATTGCATGAAATTTAAACATTTATGACCTTGGTTCTTGGCTGCTATTGCTAGACAGGTTGGGAAAATTAAACAGGATTCACCTGGGTCCATATAGCTTCCCTCATGAGTGGACATGGATGGACAAATGGGATTCATCCATCATTCCCTGCTTCTTAGTTAACTGGAGGATTTGGAGCAAAAGAAGGGAGAAACCTGAATAGCAAACAAGTTGGAACTGAAGCCTGCCTTAGCAGCTGCAGCAGGTAATTTACTTAGGGAGCAGACGCCATTTTTCAATGCAGAGTCTTGTCTTCTATGGTGACTTGTTCCAGCCCTATGTGTTTTATCTTCATTCCCTCTCCCCCTTCTTTCCATTTAGCTAGTCCTTTCTGAATGCAAATCACACTTGTATATCAGGGTGGGTATAGTTGAAACTTGCATCCCCTTGTGTTGTTTACTTTGCCTAATAGTTATATTCCTCTACTTCAAGCTTACTCTAAGTTGTTTAGGGCTGCAGCTATTGTTGAGTGGACTTCCTGGAACAAATTAGGAACAGAAGCTCCTCTCTGTGATTGCCGTGTGCTTGTAGCCACGTAGCAGGGACGTAGCTCTACTTCTATGCGTGTCTAGCTCAAATCCATGTGACTGCTGCATGCAACCTGGCAACTGTCTTTCCACAGTGCTTGAGACAACAAGGTCTCAAAGTTTTGCTTTGCTATAATCATATTGAAAGAAGGGTCTCCCTCAGGCTTGGAGGAGTATTTAACTCTTAATAAGAGTATCTCGGTAAGATAGCTTAAGGAATACATTATTTTAACATAAAAATTCTAGTGCAACGTTGTCTAAACTGTGAGCTAAATGTTATCTAAATATGGAGGAGATTTCCAGATAAAGCCATGCCATCTTGTAGCAGTGTAAGATTGGGCATTGAAAATGAGGATGGAAAGTTTGACCTCTAGTTTTAACTGATGGGTGCAACCTAATATGTTTTGGAGATGTAACCAAATTATATTTAGTACTGATTCTGAGTCTGATCCTGTTGCACTCGCTCATGTGTGTAGTCATGCTCATTTCAAATACCTGCAAGCTTTTCTTGTTCAATTAAGATGTTACAAGCCTGTTTTGAATTTCCTTGATTCACTTGCTTGGCCAAACTTGATTTGAAGTCCTAAACCATTTTTTTCCTGCAGTATATATTTTAATTACTTATGTTGTATTTTAGATGTAATGAAGTATCTGAAAATTCCTATGTTCGTAGCAGATGCATCAGACTACTCCATTAGACATGTGTAGCACCCAAATAAGGGTGGAGATGAAAGTTTTCCTAAGAAGTTTTACGTTGCTGTAAGAGGAGAAACAGATAATAAAATTTACACTTGTATTAAATTTGCACTTGTAAGCTATGATAGGAGGAAGTTCAATAGAAATGTCTAGCTGAACCCCTCAGATTATGCTCCAGTTAATTATTTTTTTTTAGGTAGCAATTCAGCTTTTTAATTTTATTTTGTTTTGTGTAGTGGTGTCTCTAGCGGAAACATAGTGAACAGAAAAAAATAAGAGCATTAGGCCACTTGGTGGTGTCATATGCAAAGGAAAACAAATCTACCATGTTTAGGTGAAGGAAATGTACATAACAGACCACTTTTATTTGCTTATTATCTGATTAAACACAGTACAAGACATCACCATTAACAGTTACTTTTTAGACACCTTTAATTTCAAGCAGGTAGTCAAGTACATTCTGTAGGATAAAGTCTGGTTTTAGCTCAGCTCTTACTAACGGTGTTTGTGTTCAAGTTATTAATGGTCTGTTAGTTGGTTCAGAACTCTTGAACCAGTTCACAGCAGTAAATCTATAATTTAAAAATGGAGAGGGCTACATGGAAGCTGCACACACACACACACACACACACCCCCAGTGACTTTAGTAATGACTTTGGTTTTTATCTTCTGGAGTCTGGCGTCGCTCACATTCACAACAGGTGCAGCAGCTTCTCCTCAGCATTTTGTATTTTATTTTATACACATGACTGAGAAGCTTGGGAGAAGCTGTGGCATTGCAGTGCTTTGGGAGGTATCTTGAATTGCACAAACTGTGACAAGAAAGCAGCGGTAATGGGCGCCAACGTGCCAGTATGCTCCCCTGCAACTGCATACACCTGCCAAAGATACACGTGAGTTTGCATGGTGATACTGGAACATGTATACACGTGTGCAGCGAAAGGGAGGGTGACGTGTGGAAGATCATGCTGGTGTGGCCCATCTATTTTTTTCCATGCAATAAGATGAATGAAAGGTCCAGCTTTCCATCACCTTTTAGTTCAGACTTCTTTTAGGCAGGTACAAAA
>NW_009259531.1:407828-425328 GCF_000687185.1 Egretta garzetta
GATGCCACAGGGTTTGCAGAGCAGTGTGTTGCAGAGACAAAAATTTATACTGTATGCACTGGTGTTCATTGCAAGGGAGAAAAGTGAGGATAAAAGAATAAGTATAATGCTGCTCTGCAAATTCTAGCAGAAGTAAACATTTTCCATGCTAAGTGGGGCCCACTAAGGAATGTCAGTTTTGGTCAAACTGAAATGGTAATCAGAATTTTCTCTTCTGGGGGAAAGAAAAAATGAAGGAAAAAAGAGGAAGTTTCCATTCTGGTTTGATAGAAACACCAAGTAAAAGTTAAGTTTCATTTTCAGATTGAGCAAGGAAAAAATAAAGGTGTTTTGACTGGTATTTGGCTTGTGTTTGGTTTGGCTTTCTAGCCTACAGCCTAGAAATGAAGTAAAATTTAAAAACAACTTAGGCCTGGGCTGTTCAGATTAAACTGAAGATATAATTTAGCCTTGTCGTTGAGGATTGTACCAAATCTGGGTACTAAAAGAAGTAGCAGGTACTTGATAATTTTAAGAACAAGTGACCAGGGTAGTGTCCGAGTGGGTACTAACCTGCTGGGACCTTGGCTTAGGTGTATCATATTATGAGGTTCCCCTGTCAATCCAGAATGTGTAGCTGAAGTGAGAACTTCACATGTTGACAGTTGTAAGAAGGGGCTTACTCTTAAATCAGCATGGAGCGTACTCCTGTGCTTCAGAAGACAGACAACATCAGTGATGGTTGATTTGTTGCTTAGCATGCTTGTTGGTGTGGGTGATGACATCCTGGATCATGTTCTTCTGGAAAACCTTCAGCATTCCACAGATTTTTACATAAATTAGACCTGAAACATTTTAAACTTTCCCATAACAAGCCAGGTGGCAGATAAGTGATCTCCTTATGTTGTATATATTATCTCCCGAAACTTCCAAGTGGCACTGATGACCAGAGATGTAGTGTGGATGGGGAACATACATACAATTTGTAGCATACTTCTATAGCTCCCATGATATCCTCCACAACTTTGTTCTCTGAGTGAAAGCTTGGAGGAGGACAGCATAAAGAGCATACTGTAAGCTCACATGACCCTTTAGATTGCTGATTATATGTAACTAAAATAATACTATTTCAATATCCAAATATTAAGGACCTGTTACAGGCTATGAATATCTTAGAAATCGCTACTTAGAAATTACTACTATGTAGAAATTACTAAGAACTTTTGGTCTAAACTTCTGGGGTTTTTATTCTGAACCCACTCCGTAGAATACAGATTCTTTAGACGAGATTAGCTGGGGTCAGAAAGTTGACAGTTGGAGAAAGGAAATTAAATTGAATGAAAACTATGAGAGATTTATCTGGCTAGGCTGATTTGCTAGAACTCTGCACTGATTTTTGTTCTTCCGAAGTCTGTGCAAATAACTAGCCTGATGTGGAATAAGAGGGGAAATGGATACAATCTGTGGGGAGGACCATGGCTCCACTGTACTCTTATTATGCTTCTCTTTATTGAGCTGCCTCTTCTGTTGAGAGGGTTTGCTGACAAAAAGGTACTAAATGACAACTGTATGATGAAACTTTATCACCTTTAAAGAAAAAAATAACTCATTTGCTGAAGGGGGTGGTGGGAGGAGTTTAAGGAATTAAGCATGTAACTGTTCAGATGGAGTCTGTTTGGTTAGACCTAAATTCCTTATGTCATTGCTCATTAATGTTGTTGTAGCAAGTGTTTATGCATGAGTGTCCGAGAAGAACTGAATGTGATCAATTCAAAATGGCCTTGTCAGACTGCATGAAGAATTCACTCCAAGATATACATGGAAATGCATGCTTTATGATTTATTCTGACAGGGTATTCACATTGCTGCTTTAAGTATTTCTCCAAATCTTTTCACAGTAGATGATCAATTAGCGCTTTACTTATTATTTCCATTAATTTAAAACATGAAAACAACAATATGGCCACTTCTCATTGATTTTATTTCCTAGGATACATAAAAATCCTATCAGATCGGTGATCTTTCTGGTTCTGTCACCAACAGGTTGTTAGGAGATCTGCCTCTTGTTGCAGTGATTTCCCTCTTTCCCCCTCTAATAGAAGGTTAACTGAATTACAGCACTCTCTGAGCCCTAAGGCAAGAACCAGATTCTGATCTTGGAATTGGAACGGACTTTTTGTCTACATTTTTGTAACCCTTCTTTCCCTTCTGCAGTCTTCTTGTCTCCAAAGAGGACTGCTAATTCTAAAAATTGATTATCTTAACGGGTTATGAAAGTTTATATAGAGTTGCATTAAGCAACTTAAAAGTGTGGTGGCATGGTTATATCCTGATGTTACATCCTGATGTTGAACATTTATTTGTCTGAAGGACTTTGTCTAGCATGCTGAGGATGAAATGATCCAATATTTGAAGTTTTAAGCTCATGTTTTATTTTTCACCCTGTCTCATGGCTGGTGGTTCCACAGGCTGATTGGGCAAGAAAGTGTTTTCTTTTATCAGTGTTTTAAATTTTCTGTCCTTCATTTCATTTACATGCCCTTGTTTTTCCATACAGAAAAGCATGAATTTCAGTCATAGTTACCCTCATGCCAAGTTTTCTTGGAAAACCAAAACTGATTGTATTTAACCTTATAGCAAGCTGACAGGTATTTTTGCCCTAAGACCACAGTACATTGAGTCGTATACCTTCTTGCCTTCCGTGGTTTTTTTGGTTTTCTTCTTTTCTTTTTTTAAAAGAGCAATTTTTCACCTTTGTTGATGCAGGGTAAAAGCTGAAAATGTGTATTCCAGAGAGTGAATTAACAGAAGATGGAAGTATACAACTTGTATTTGTTTTAAGGTAATATGATTATTCTAGTGGAAAGAGCCTAACTTGGGACATTTTGAATGCTTGGTGTAGCTACTTTTTTCTCTTTAAACCTTGTCTTTATTGAAATATCCAAATGTTAGAAGTACATCCAAATGTAGCTCCCGATGTCAAGCTACTCCTAAACACTGTTGCCAAAGAAATACACAGGAAGAAGTTTTACCCATACATTAGATGGCACTTTCAGAGTCCTTGCTGGACCAGCAATATTGCTGGAAATGTTTGTCTCTGATAACCTGTAAGGGGGTGTTGCAAATGTTTTTCTGCTTTTTATAGAACCTGTTTCTCATTTTGCAAGTAGATGCAAGATAAAAAGGGCAATGCAACTTCAGAAAAATAATTTAACATTTTTTGCTTGATTTAATTGGAGGCATAAATATGAGAGTCATACTTACTCAACTGAAACCTTATATTTATTATTACCTACCAGAATTCTTGCTTTATAGTACAGAGCAACACTTCACAGTTGCCAGGTTTCACTGGAGATGAAGTGATAATCTCTGGCTGTAAGTTGTAAATTGCTTTGGGATAAAAGGTACTGCATAAATGTAAATTGTTACCTTATTAAATGCAAGTGTAGCATAACATGGTTTTCAAATTACTAATGAGTATTTTCTTTGCAAGTCTGATGGCTTTTTTCAGATAAAATAGCACTGGGTTTATTTAATCAGCCTAAGAGGTTCTTATCTGGCACATTGTGATACTTATTTTTATTGCTATAAACAAACATTATTTGGAAGAATTGGAGGATAAAATAAGATAAAGTTTACAGTGTTTTTATTAGTCTTGATATTTTGATTACCAATCAGGTTGCTTATTTTTCTGTTTAAATTAAAATCAATATTTTATTATAGTACTTACTAAAATACATTTTTTGTATTGTAGCTGTGTTTAACAACACACAGAAGTCAAAATGGCATCTATTCTAGATGTGCAAAATGATTAAAGATGTTAACATCAAAAATACTGCGAATGAGAAGATCGATTGGGTGATATTTAATGGAAGTACTGATGAATACCATTATAGGATGTTTCTGTATCATTTGTATTACTTCAGTTCCTTCCCCCCATTTATATGCTTGGCTTTTAATAGGGTGAAGGAACAAAAATCAATGAGATTATAATTTAAATGAGTGTTTTCGTCAGTAGGCTACGAGATCATAAAATTCTCATCAATCTAATTGGTTGTTAGGAAATGCTAGGATCTCAGTTCTATCTGACTAAATTTACCACTCGTTTGAGCAACCATAAGAATACAAATACATGTTTACATACCAAAGACTGAAACTTTACAGGTAATATGCTTAAACATTTTTTTTTTTCCACAAACTTACTTTATCCAGGGAAGAAATGGTGCAAAATTAGCAAGATTTTAAGTAGAAATTGCTTAGGAAGAAGGACCACAGCTAAGTATATCCTTGTATGGGGAGCAAACGGGGGAAAATACTCCCAGGTAATTGGAAATTGTGAAGTTGTTACAGTTGTCAGAAAACCTGCAAGCAAAGCTTGATGAGAAAGGGGATGACAAAGTAACAAAAACTTGATTAAGGCTTAGATAATGATACAAGAGGTGTTGCCACAGCATGTAAAAACTAATTTTTGTTGGACACTGAAATTTTAGCAAGTCCAGCATTGTTTCATTTTGTGCTGAACTACACTTCATTCATAATATGTACTTATATATTTTTAAGCATACTAAATGATGTATATAAATGATGAGAATTTTATGCATGTGCATTTTAGCAAGTCTAATTTCACTCTCAGATCATGTTCGCATCAGGTAAACACTGTCATTCTGTGTTTGATTTGATTCTTTATTATTTTGACATAATTCATGATGTAAAACATGGGAAGGGAATAATGCTAGTATAGCAACAAGCAATATGGTGAAAACTAAAACTATATTTTCCAGAGGCGTGTTGCTAAGCCAACCTCATGGCCAAAAAGGAACAGAAGTCAGTAACTTTGCACTTGGCATGAGTACACATAGATGACAAAAGCGGATGGGATATTAAATATCTATAAATATCTTTACCAAAATGAAGTTGTGTTTGTATCCTGTACTGGTACATCTGACTAAGGCAGCAATGAAGTCAGCAGTGATGTGGGCACTACTAACCTGTAGTCTGCAGAGTTTTTTTATTGGTCTGTGTTGCAGTCACATCTTTATTTTGCTGTATCACCATAGTAACAGTAGGAGCCACTCTACCTAAAATTTACAACGGCCTCTGTTTTAACAGCTTCCTACCTCGTCCCCTGATGGTCAGCTACAAACTGGCATGCTGCTTTGGGGGTAAACAGTGAAGGAGTGCAGGCAAAAATAAAAATATTTAATTTAGGTCCTCTACCCCCAGCTCAGGATAGCAGATAAGCATGATTTTAAGAGTCAGGGTTCAGAATTCAAAAGTAGAATTGTATCTGCAACATTTGCCTATGATGTTTGCTGTTATTTTCTTGGGGCAGGAGGAGAAAGAATGGTATGCAATTTTGCTGTGCAATTTTTGAGATTTCTTACGTGGAATCCTTAATGGTTTCCATGTACTGGAATATTTAATGATGTTTCCAATATAAGTAAATACTGTTTACATACTTTAATTAATATTTTTTTATGCTATACAATAAAACTGAAGCTAGCATTTATGCAGTAGTCCATTAAGATGCTCCATATTTAATCAACTTCGCCAAGGAGTGGCAGAATGAGGACTTACAGTCAGAGCTAAGGGACAGAGGCATAGCATGGGTAGGGAGCCAAGGTGGACTAGAGCATCTCCAGTTACAGAGATTGGTTGGCTTAAACACACATTATATAGTGTGTCGAGTAAAGACAATTCAAGGAGAGGTATAGTCTGACCCCAAAACTCACATAAGCCTTTAGTTACACTGATTTTTTCCTCTCTCTAATCTCGTGAGCTCTTTATTTTAGAACTAGTACTACACCATGCTTCCTCTTCACTATTTTTGTTTTCTGTCATCTGTTGCTGAGTGTATTAATTTATTTTAGATTGTTGCTCAGTACATGATCTTGAAAGACTTCTAACACTAAATATAAATGAAAAGTAACCGCCTGTTCCATGAAAAGATAGTATCTGCTTAAAACTGAAGGATGTGAAGTAGAATAGCTTTATTCCAGTTGTTTTTAAGTTATTTTTTTGCTTTTACTACCATTTCCCACTTAGGCAAATACTGTGTTCAGGAGAGCTACAGAAAAAAATGCTAGATACATAAATCACCGTTTCTTGGTTTATACTGTTCTTTGGATATGTAAAGATTATGTATGGCTCTGGTCTTTAAAACGAACAGGCAGATGTTCCACAGCTGCTTGTTGATGCCTGACTCAACGGTGCCTGAACACTTTCCTACCTGCCTGGAGGTGTCATGGTATATTCCACTGAAGTGATTAAAATAAGCATTATTTCGTGGAAAAAAATGTGTAATGCATAAAGTGAGTCTGAGCATTTATTAAGGATGAAGATAACATGAAGGAAACAGCTTTCTCAAAAAGCATACAATATTTATTTACCTTAGGCTCTCATGGTCCTGTCAATATCTCTGTAGTGTTAAAGCATTTCACAAAAGTACAGCGCTTCTTTGGCACAATGACATATTTAGCAGTCTCCTCAGGCTATTTCAGACTTTCATTAGAACTATATCATTCTATCAAGGATGCTTATTTACACACCTTCAGAGTGGTTGTTTTTCTAGGGTGAATTTGGAATTGAAATCCAGATGACACTGCTGATATTTTTCACCTGGTTTACACAGGTGAATAGTTGACTTGAATGTCTTTCAAATACATTTCATTTCATAGTGGACGAGTTGTATGGGCTATGCTTGACTACAGACAACCTTTTTTACTTTAATTCTTTGGCAGCTATTCACTGACGAAGTTCAGCATTTTTTTGCTGTATAAACCAGCTAGATATATGGACATTTTACAGTTATAACCAAAGAAAAAAGCATATGGCTGAACTGGGCTAATGTGTAATTCATCTAAATTGGGGGGTAAGCGTGAAAATGTGATGACTTCTCTTAGCTAACAGGCAGCTACTTAAATAATAAACTTTTCAGTTAAATGCATGATTCTTCACACTTTGAAATAAGGTCAGACTTCTGATAGTCTCTGTTAATAGATTTCAAGGCAATTTGTATTAGAAACAGATTGTAACATGGACTGACCATAGCCTTTATGTTATTTTCCTTAAAGCAATAAAGTTTATTCTGTCAATGTAAGGTTCAAGGCACTTTGCAGCCAGGATGAGCTTCTGTTTTTGTAATACCACCATCTTGGCTACCATGTAAGAACTCAGAGCAGGTTTCACAAAGGTTAAAAATACTTGAATTCTCATGTCAGGCTTGGTAGTTGGGGATTTCACAGCCCACACTGACATGTTCTAGATATCAGAAGTCGATGGCAATATTTGCTGACCAGCAAGAGAGAAGAGCAAAATAGACAGGACGACTGTTTCTTTTCAGGAATGCTGTAGTTCATAAACAGTTAAATGCTGCCTCCTTGGAAGACTTTAGCTTAGCCCACAAGGGGAAAAAAGGCTATTTTACAGTTATTTGTTAGCACAACTCATTGAGTGTTTTAGCCAAGATTCATTCAAAACTCAATTTTATTCTAGAAATCAAGTTACTTGAGGATTACTTCAGTGCAACCAACAGAAGAATTTGAGCTCTCTGTTGGCTTTCGTTATAAATAATTCCGAGTTCTGTTCCATAGCCTTCATTTGCCACTGACTGATGCAGAGCTTCAGCTACTGAATATTCACAAGAAATAAGACGAACATGTATTTTGTATCATCAGCTATGAAAATATGCCATTGAGTGACACCTATGCAATCAGTAAATCAACAGAGCAGAATCAAGCTTATTGTTTACTTCAAAAGGAAGGCCAAAACTGAAGCGCTGCAGCCACACTTCTGAATGATTTGTACTGTTCACTACCAGATCCATCTGCATAAATAGGCTTCCTTGCAGAATTTAGATGAATAGAAATGCCTCCTCTTTGGCTTTATTAATGTCATTTATTTTTAATAGAGGGGAAAATTGAAATAAGTTCTTTATGTGAAGTCTGTTGAGGAAAGGAATCTGGGGAAAAAAACTTAAAAGTTAATTTTTTTTTATCTTGAAATCTTGTGCTTAGTAAGTGTTTAAAAATTTCTGGCAGTCCTGTTAGTAAAAATAATTATTCACAGCCTTCTGGGTGTTGTGGATCTTTTCATTTTATATGTTCAAAAGAAAGGGGGATTCTTCCAAATCCTCAAATGTACAAAAGTACATTAATTTCATTTTCATCACATTTCTTCATTGCATTAGATTTGCATGGGTTTTTAACCCAGAGATTTAGCAGTAGTGTGGGAAGGCAAGCTTCCCCCGCCCCCCCCTTTTTTTTTTCCAGGAGGGCATTTTGGGTCATTTTAGATGAAAGAAACTTCAGTTCATGCTATTATGTTGGTTTCCTGGTTACAGTTCAGTTTTGATTCCTTCTCTAGAGGGCACACGAAAGGGAAAAATGTTGGCAACTATATTGGACCTCTGAGTTGTTGTGTTCCTTTTTAATTTTAGCACAGGTTCTAGTTAATACTTTTGAATAATGCCAGCCTTCCTTCTCAGGAATCAGTCCCACTGATTAGCTTTTCGGTGGAAGGATATTTATTAATGGGGACTGCTTATATAGAACTCTGCTGGTCGGTGTAACTAGAAGTGATGGATCTTGTTCATTTGACCAGGAGAATATGGCTCCCTAAGAACACAGAAGACTCACACGGTTTAACTAAATGCAAGATAACAAGTTTACAAGAACAGTTCCAGACACTCTAAGCACTGCATGATGCAGAGGCTATAAGGGTGTCCACCAAATGGGGATTTTTCTGATGAGGCCATTGTTTAGGGCTCATGTAATGTAAAGGCGCAGAATGGAAGGTTGAGCGCTGTTTGTGTGGAAGGGGGAGTTCTGGATAGTTCCACTGCTAATGAGTAGTCCCTCAAATATAGAATCATAGAATCATTTAGGTTGGAAAAGACCTTTAAGATCATTAAGTCCAACCACTGAATATCTGAATTATTAGAGTCAGCATATTATAGCTTTTGGATAAAATAATTTTCCTGAAGGAAAATGCTAACGTGATCCCTCAGTGTGAATTCTGTGTTACATCTACTGTAGGTGCAATGACAAATCACATTGCTTTTTAAAATAAATTATCTAAATATGTTAGGACACGTAGATTTTTGGCCATTTACGTGGGTGCTTAGGAGGAACATCTTCCAAAACAGGAATTTCTGGTGTCTGTAGCAATTTTGGTTATGTTCTTTCTTCCCTATTTATTTTTAGCCAAATGTAGATTTATGTTTCACTGTCCTTTACTAATCATGCAACCACTTGCTGAACGTTTTACGATGGGCCTGTTTCTCTGGGAGTGACTGGTACCCTGAGTATTCTTGATGACAACTGGTACTTCATAAATGCAGGATATTAATAGCATAAGAACTTTATTACTGGTTGTTTAGAGTTTTACAGGTTGTTTCTGTTAAGCGAAGCAATTTTTATGTGGAAAGACACATAAAAGCAGTTCCTTATTCACAGACAATTCATGTAGTACTGCTTATCTAAACATGGTTGGGATCAAATGGCAGCAAATAATTTCTTGGCTTATAGTTCCTAGTCCTTTGTTTTAGAAAGTTCATTTGCCCTCTTGCTTTCTCTCTCTGCTTTCTCTCAGGGATGTATTACTATGCCTTTCTTCCTGTGTCCTTGACTTTCCTGCCGCCTACTTTTTTTTTGCCTCTGGCTGCCTCAAGTTGCCTTTATATAGTTGCATGTGACTGCCAAAAATCTTCAGGCTGATTTTAGCATTCAGACGTGAAGGAAAACCTCAGTCCATCTGGCCCAAGTTCTGGAACTTCAGGGTTGCAGAAACTGCGTTGAGAACGGTGGCTGCCTTGTTCAGCTGTTACCATGAAAAAATGGCCATTAAGCTGCTGTCAGAATGGCATGTGGCTACTGTACCTGCTTGCCCGAAGGCAATTTAGAAGACTACCAGTACGTCAAAACCCCATTCCTAGGAAGCTGTCTGATCTTCATTATAACAATTTAGCCATTAAGCCATTGAAAAGTTCAAATGCATGCCTACTTTGTGCATCTAAAGGCCTTGAGAAGACAACTAGAAGGCTTTTGTGTACCAAAACACTTTCTTATACCACTTGGAATGTCAGTGTTGTGCTACCTCCTTTTTGACTCATTTTATTTGAGCATATTATTCAGCATTTAGGTCAGCATTGGTTTTCCAGCAATACTGCACTGGATTGAGATTTGGATATAAATGCAAGGTTATCTGACATGATTTCAAATTTGATAACATAAGAACTACTGCTTCTATGTGGAACTGAAGTTCCATATTTCATTGTCTTAGTTCCACAATCAGATACACATTTGCTTAACAGTAGGGAGAATTTACTTTATGGATCTATATCTATATTGATCACAAAGAGAAAACATTTCCACCATCATCTAGAATAAACAATTTCTTATAGTTTGTGATTATCAGACCAATGTTAGCAGCTTGTTGGATTTCATGTTCATGCAATGACTGTTACTGCTTTTTAATGGATTTTGATAGACCTAATTTTTTGTTTCAATTAACATTAGAATATAACACATTAAATGGTTGCCTGGCTGATACATACTCTGGCCTCTGCTTTGTTGCTGTAGAGGGCGAGGCTTCCTTGTGCTAGGTGTTATAGCTACCTACAGAAAGATGTCCTTATTCGAAGTATTTTGCTGTCTAAAAGCAAACCAGAATGGAGCTACAACTCTTTATATTTTGATGATAATATGGTTCTGAATATTTTCCTTTACCTAATCATATTTTCAGCGGCTCAAAATGTGATTTATATCAGCTCCCATTAGAAAGCTAAAGCTTTTAAAACTTACGAAACTGTGAGATGTAAATTTTTCCTTAGATCACACAAGTACAAATCTATGAACAATTATGTGCCTGGGTTAAAAATAAACACAACACAGAGAGTAGACAGAACCTGTAGTGCTGCACGGGTTTGCTGTTGTGTTTATGTGCAGTAAGAGAGGTGCTTTTGGGGACCACTGATTCACTGTGGTCACTGTCACTGTGCTCAACAGATCCAGTATTTCTGAGAAGCACTGAATATGTTCATTTTGTGTTTATTCAGCTTTAAGAGTCCCGGGTAATGGAATAGAATATTGTTGGAGTAGATAGTATCTGGAAAAACAGAAAAAAAGAGGTTACTAGGATTGAGCTGTAATTCTGATGATGTTACAGTGTTTACCACCAAAGACTAGGTGTCTCCTTTCTTAGATGATTGTGGGGGGAAAAAATCATGTCAGTGTTTTAGTCACATCTTTTATATTCTTTTAGAATGACATATGTCAGCCTTTCTTTAAATGTAATTCTTCTAATATGACTTGACCTTTTATTTTAATTAATGATTATTTCGGGCTTTTTGTTGAAGTTTATTCTCTCTACCCAGTGTTAATTAATTATCTTTTATCCTAGGTATTATACAGTGCAGGGTGAAGCACTTATTGAAAGATTATTTGATATACTGAAGGAAAGATGAAGATCTAGTGAGATACGACTATATAATAATAGGACAGTGTTGCAGTTCAGATAAACATAATGGGTAATTTAACTTATGAGAGGTAAATGTTATACTATAGAAAGTTCTCATTTATATCTTTACTATTATGTAAGCTAGTATAAAATATTCTTTTTTTAAAAAAAGAGTAATTTTGACTAAATAAATGGAAACTGTTCTTATTCAGTAATTGCTATTCTCATCATAACAGCGAAGTAAAAATATGTAGTATTACTTTGGGGATGCTATTTTGGATGAAAGAATGCTGTGTTTCCAGGCTAGTGGAAAGTATGATTAATGCTTTAGAAATGAAGTATTTTGGATGTTTTTATGTGTGGAGTTACTACCATACCACTATAAAGACTTAGCCCTGGGTTGTAAACGAGCTTCAGCCATACAGTTCCTTGTATGAGAAGTTTAAAGGTCATGTCCCTTTTAGACGTTTTAGTAATAAAAGTAACAGAGCATAAATAGCTTCCTGTTTGAAATCTTTCTAGCAGAGGTAAACTTTGAGTGCAAATTCAGTTGGGTTCCTTAGCAGTTCTGGTTTTTCTGACCCAGTTTGTTTAGAGGTACTTGCCTCTTTTCTTCACAGTGTCTGTCCCATATAGTTGCTTGTTTACAGCTGCTACCCCAGCTACTTGCAAGCAGGTGGCTCTTTACAGCTGATGTGAAGAAACGACAAATGAAGTTGCAGTTTGAAATGGTGATCTTTTATCAAGTGGTCTGCTAGTTTCTGGGTTTCTTCTTTTTGGTCCTATGATAGTGAAAAAATAGTTTGAACTACTTTGATTATATAGATTGTAGTTCTGGGAGAATGGTGATGAATTCATTGAATGACATGAACCTTCTGTCCAAAAGGAAGGGTCACTCTTTGAGCTAGTTTGTACTGGAAGGCTTGTAACGCAGCAAGGATCTGATGAAGTCAGAATAAGGCGATACAGAGATATAAGATTTGCAACCCAAAAGCACAAGATAGAAAAAGAAAAATCAGGATACTGTCATTATCAGAAATGGAATGAAAGAAGTGGCTAAATGATTCTACAATTCTATAAATTGGAGGGGTTTATGAGGGGAAGCAAGAACAGGAATGAGGTCAGGAATGGAAGACCAGCAGAGCATGACTTTGGAATGGAAACAAGACCATACTTCTTAACTACCTGGGATGAAGTGGTGCAGGAAGTAGGCTTGTTCATTCCTTGTTCTTAGTAATTTTTTCTCTGAAAAGTTGTGAATAACGTATAAATTTGTCAACACCACAATTTGATTGAAGAGATTGCAGTGATATTTCACAGTGATATCCTCCCATTTTATCAAATTTTAAAAATCACATTTAACTCATAAGCTGAAAATTATGTGGGTAGAAATTGGAAAGAAATATTCCTTGAAAGATGCAAGGCATTCAGGATACCAGATGAGAACAGTGGTGTATATGAATCTTTTTTTTTCTTTTTTTTTCTCCTGTGAAACATGCTGGAAGTCTTCACTCTAGTGAAGTAGTTCAAAGTCACAGTTTATAAAGCTATTGTTTGCAGTGCAAATATGGAAACCAACCTTGTCATTTTTCACTCATGTTCTGCTCCGCAGCGTAGAATCCAGGAAAGCTTTGGAAACCCATAGTTGACATTGTAATGGTGTATGGCTTTACCACAGTGTGAATTCCTTTTAATGTCAGTTTCTCTATGGGGGATTAGCCACCACAGATGTCAGAGATCCTGGGAATATCTTCCATGATAAAAAAAGGAAAGCTGGCATCTCAACTGTCATTTAATAATCTACAGACTCGTTAATTTATGTGTTTTACGATATTTGATACTTACAGATACAACAAACCTGTTCTTCAAGTGTTTGCTGGTTTGATTGCAAAATGTGTATTAATTTATGTTCTTGTAGAATGGTTAGATTATAAAATGCCATGTTGTCTTTGCTTTGAATCTTTTAACACATGAATGGATAAATCAGGAGTGCAGATCTTCCAATTATATACATCTTAAAGCAAGCCTCTTTGACTAATAACTTCTCCCCTCCCTTTCTCTCTCTCTCCTCCCTGTGTAATGTTAGTCTAAAATGCTGATTAAGGTCAAAACAAGTTTATGCCAGTTAAAAACAGACATATGGAAAGTTCCAGCACTGAGCCACATAAGCTATGAGGGAGGAATTTATAGCCTCGCAATGCTCCCAGTGCTTCTCTTTAATTAACTACTCTAAGCATCCTAAAATTCTCAACAACAATCTGCCTGACAACAGGGAACCCTCTATATCTGTATATAGTAGTAATCACCCTGCCCAACAGTATTCTATATGATGAGTATATCAGGTGTTCTGTGATCTCCCAGCAAACTGTTATACTCCGCCTGCACTGAAGATGTGAAAAATAAGTTGGTTTAATTGTTTTGTTCTTATTTAAAGAAAGTATATCCTAGCTTCCACTTTACTAATTTTACTTGTAAAAGTGTGTTTGTTTCTTTGTTTTTAAGAAATAGCCAAAAAGACAGAATTCTACAATGCAGGTATTTCTCTTGTATGTACTGCTGTTCTTCTTATACAGAGTTTTCATTTACTTGCTTCAAAATAAGGACACTTAGCTGTCCTCTGGAGAAAAAAACACAAGCATGTCAGTATTTAGTCCTTTTGAAAAGGAGGTCCTCAAGTTCTGTATTCCAGTAGCGATCTAAAAAATAAATGAGCCTGCCCCATTATTCCTTGCTTGTGCACCAGAAGAGCTATCTCAGTAGCTCTTGTAGCCACAGCATGATGCAGGGAGCCCATGCTTATTAGGTTATCTGCTACCTGTTATGATCCTAAGGTTCTTTTCAGAGTTACTGTTTTCCAGAATACTTCATCCTATAAATATGACCACCTATATTTGTTCACAGATATATGATCTCGTATTTGGCTTGCTTTATATCTGTTCTTTAATTGGGTATAAATGGCCTATTCTTGCTATGATTCAGCTCTCCATCAATCGTTACCTGCAAACTTTATCAATATTTATATATTTTCTTCTTTGTCACTGTTGCAAACGCAAAACACCACTGACCACAGATTCATCTTGTCTTAATAATGATTCAGCTTTTAATTCATTTATATTTCCTTGTTTTTTTCTTACTAATTATTAATTGAAATTAAGAGCAGTTATTCATCAAAGATCTTACAGCAATGGAAGTGCATTATATCTGTACCTCCCTCCTTCATCAACCAAACTTGTTGTTTCACAAAAGAAAGAGATTTAATAAATTTGATGTAACCTTATGATTTCTTCCAAGCTGTCTTCTGATTAGGAAATATGTATGCCCCATAAACATCTAGAAATTTTCCTCCTTTGGTTTTTAGCATTCTGCTGAAAACTCTCTTGTAATAACTACAAAAATATGATACAGCATAAAGTAGTGTTATACAGTTTTCATTGATTATTATGATGACTAATAGGTAGAGACTTTGGTGTAGTGTCAATATGTCCAAATTGGCTGGCCTGGGGCATTAATTCCATCACAGAACTCAGGGGAAGCTGTAGCACCTGCTGAGGTTCAGGGTAAATATTCTCGTGGTTAACTTGTACTGTGCTTTGTGCTGGTAGATCATCTGCTTTCAAACTAACCAGTTTAAAGCAATGTTGGGTGTTTACAGAGATAGTATTAAAGATGTGTCTGTAGGGTGTAAGGTTTTGGGGACAGTTTACAAAAAGGTGCAGAAAATTGAAGCTCCTTGATTATTGAAATCCTAATGTGTGGTCCCTACAGTGGTACTAAAAATAAATAATGACATATTTACTTCCACGAAATAATGTTACTGTCTTTGGTTCTGAGTTTCAGTTTCTCACTGTTGGGGTAGGTATTGATCAAGTCACTATTGTGGAAAAATGCCTGGAAAAAATATGGCCTTTGGAAGATTTAGGTATGTTACTTTTCCATTTAATTGGGTGAGAGAATGTTTTTGTTTAAAGAAAAGGATAAAAAGCACTGTCTGAGTTGCATTCCACGTTACTTTAAATTCTTTATCATATTAGCCTATATTTCTTTCGTTTTGAAGACGAATTCCCAGTCATCCCCTTATTTCTTTTTTTTACCTCTGTCCTTGACCCTGTCATTATGCTGTTGAACTCCCTCATGTATCTGTTATCTTTTCTGATGCTGGCCAGAATGGGTCAGTGTCTCAGATGAGGATGTTTCATTGTTTTGTAAAATACCATATGTATGAGAGAATTTCTGGAGCTACAAAGGGCAGTTAGACATCTGACTGAAAATCAGTATTAACTGAATACTTTGCTCCCTTTCTACCTTTGAAAGTCTCACTGTATAGTAATATTTCCCTCTGGAGTTGTCTGAATAAGAAAGATAACAGATGTCTGTGTATCATGATTGCTTACCCAAGACATTGCTGTGTAAATCTAGTAAGTGAGGATCAAGATACTTTGTGATATGCTCTACTATGTCAAAACAGTGGCTAAATCTTTTCACTGAAGTGGTGATTAGGAAATTTATATTTAATCCAAATAGTCCCTAAGTGCCACTACAAAGAAGTAAGACTTAATTGCATTATTGTTTGTGACATATATTGTACACAGTACAAGTTAGAATAACATGCATTGTATAAAGATTTTCAGTATCATCTTTATTAATTGAGGTAGAGAATTTGAGAATTCTGGTGTATTTACATGCTAAATACATTTCTGCTTTCTGAAATTCCATATATTTTGACTTAAAAGTGACTCTACCAAAGGCAATGTTAATAGAGGGAATATATAGCTATTTTTTCAAACTTCTAAGTATATACGACCACTGTTTCTGCTTACTTTAACAAATAAGTAGGACAGGTTCAGTAAAACAATATGTAGCATCTAAGGAAACTGGAAAATGTGGACTGGTTGTATGAACAAAAATTTTGTAAACTGCCCATATGTCCCGTCCCAGTTAATCAATGAAATATTTATACCTGTGGGTTCCTATATTGTTTAAGAAAGCAAGATTTAGCCCACATCAACACAGCAAAATTGTGGTACATTTGTAGCCCAGATATGTATACTCCAGTTAGCTTTAAACTTCAGTAACAGTAGCAGCAAAGATGTCATGTATAGGGCTCCAGCATGGAGCAGAAGCCAAAGTAAGTGTCCATTAAATGGATTCTATCTCATTTTGTAGTCCACAATACAGTTAATGCCAGGTAACTTTAGTAATGCTTTTAACTGGGCCCATTAGATTAACTCTAGCAAAAGCCAGTCTGATTCTGCTGTCATTTTCACTGTGCATGCGTGCTGTTTGACTCAAATCAGTGTGGTTCTTGTGAAAATGTTATTTCAGGCCTGTCAGATAAGAGAGACGTGCTTTGATGTGACCATATGATCATGGGTGACATATTTGTGGCTCAATCCTGACAAGAGCTAAGCTTGTCCTCACAAAATAGGTAAGAATAAACCATATTTTAGCTGTGTGAGTCATGACAAGGTATAAAAAATTACCTGGGACATCCATACCTGGTTCATAAGGTTCCTGAATTACAGGCTGCCAGAGGCAAGGAGATTAGCATGCTGAAGCATTACTGTATGATTATTCTGTCCTTACGCTGTTCCCTACGCATCTGCCAGTGAATACATGGACTTTGGCTTGAATCAGTACAACTCTTCCCTCATTTTTACACGTCAGGGATTTGGTGGCTCTGGGTCATACTGCCACAACCGTATAGTACTTAGCCTACATAGCTCTTTAGATCTGTTTTTGTCCTAAGCTGGGCACCCCAAATTGGGCAGGATTTTGAGCCTCGGCTGATTAGTGTTCTTGAAGTAATTGCAGATGTTTTGCTGCAAGGTGCCATGTAAGAGTAATCTACTTCCTTGTAGCACAGTTTTCAGAGCTGTCACAAATGTTGTAGAGAAAATAACGTCAAGGTGAGGATTTTACTGTCATGGTTTAACCCGGCTAGCAACTAAGCACCACACAGCCACTCGCTCACTCCCCCCTCCCTCAGTGGGATGGGGGAGAGAATCGGGAAGGAGAAGAAAAGTTAGAGCCGTGGGCTGAGATAAAGACAGTTTAATAAGAGAAA
>NW_009259531.1:430328-456583 GCF_000687185.1 Egretta garzetta
AAAAATCCAGTGATGCAATGAATATTCCTTGTGTAGTGAGGAGCTAGATGGCAGCACTTAAGGAGGTCTGGAACTATATAATCAATAATGTTTTCATCCTTATTGAAGTAAGCCAACAACTTTCATAACGTTCACTGAAAGAGCCAGGGATCCTCAGGACATTTAATCATGTAATCAAAGATTGTGCCATAAAGCACAGTCGTTTGACTCAGGATTACACAAGCATCTTTTCTGTTGGCATTTCCTATCTGTGAATGTTTAATTTCTGCAATCCTTTGCAGCAGATCTTTAGTACTTAGTGTAGATACAGAAATATAAATCATTGATGAGAGTGCAATTTGCATGTATATAACTGTGTAAAGTTAATCTAAGTATTTCACCAATTTTAAGCCAGCTGGATTCAATAAACCTTACTATAACCTTCTGTTAGAGTTCTCAGGAAATGAGTCCTATGGCCAAAGATAGCTATTAGATGTAAGACTATATCGGTCTTACATTTTATTTATATATTAATATGGTGTGTGTATATATATATTAAAAGAATATTTTTAAGAAAGTAAGATGATTCTTCTAGAATGTCAGGAGCAAAGACAATACCTTACCGCATTGCAGTGAAGTGCTGAACTGGTGCTAAGTGGATATCCTGCAGTGCAGAATTTGGGCTGTGGATCTGTAGAATAAGATGAGCTGTACTCTGATAATGATGAAAATATCCTGAGGATGTAGAAATAATTATAAAATAGTATTGTTATCACATATATAATTTATACAATTATAATTTAATCACAGCTATAATTTATTAATTTTGTAAGCTTTCAACCTGTATTTTTTGCTAAGATTTCTGCATTCATACTTTTTATTGTTTTCTTTAAACAAAAAAATAAAAGTATTTGTCTCTTTCAGAAGTCAGTAAGAAGAGCTCAGAAAGATTTTGTAAAAAGAAAAAATACAATCAAATTTTTCATATGTGACTTTTCAGAAGGATCATAAGGAAGGCTTTATTTGCAGTAAGGCAAATAGATGTCTGTTGTTTATACTGTTGCAGTAATAGATAATCGTTACAGAAGCTTCTTCTTACCTGAAATAAATCAACCAAAAATGTATTTAGATTCTACTGCATGGAAACCCATTTGAATAGATGGAGAAATTCCCAACCCCCCCGGCTACTATGATTCTGGTAAGAATGGCCTTTTTCCCATGCAGGAGCATGTCCTGAGTGGGAATGTTCTTGCAGCTTTCAGTGGAATGCAGGTTAAGTTGAATAGGTTATCTTGCCTGCTTAGCTGTGCAACTCCTCAAACCTCATTCTTCATACCAATAGCCAGCTCAGATCTTTCTTGTTATTACTAGACTGAAATTACTTTTCTCATCACATTGTGTTGTTTTGTTGTTTAAGTAAGTGCTTATGGCTTCTCATTGCCTTCCTATGCCATGAGCACATGTTCTTCACATACTACACATAAGAAGGCTGACAGAGTAGTGTGGAAGTTATTGCCTCTTTGGACCTTTTGTGTTAGAGAGATTCTCTCTAATTCTGCCTTGCCTTCATCAGTTAACTTTTCCTTCCCTTCATTCACAGCCCTCTGTCAGCAAGTATAATGCTTCCCATTCTGGATTCGTGTCACTCTTCCTTCAAAATGGTTACCTATGCTACAGAAAGATTCAGAGATCCCCGATGCCAAGAATAGCTGCATTAGCAGAGTCTTGCATTCAGGCTGCAGGATCCCCCTAAGGCAGATGTATGGTTTTGGGAATCTAAACTAATATGTTTGTATGGGATTGCACCATATAGATACAGCAAGTCATTTAGGACCCGCTCAGGTAGCTCTAGCATGGGCTGTGTTCCTTGTTTGAGGGTTGTCCTGCAGTAAAGTGTCTAATTATACTTTTTT
The DNA here is from genome assembly GCF_000687185.1 of Egretta garzetta. Classification (NCBI taxonomy): domain Eukaryota; kingdom Metazoa; phylum Chordata; class Aves; order Pelecaniformes; family Ardeidae; genus Egretta; species Egretta garzetta. The sequence continues at coordinate 432,221 of NW_009259531.1, forward strand.
TAAAAGGGAGGGATAGATATCCCAACAGTCTTTACTTCTCTTACCCCTTCCTTTGCCCTCTGCTCTTGTGAGTCACATATAATGGACATGTGCTTCCTATTGAGTGTTGTTGCAGGGAACACTCCTCTAGCTCAGAGTCCAAAAGCAAAAGTTCTGGACCTTGTATTCTCTACTTCTGCTGGAGTGATGGAAATAAGTATGTTCCCTGTGTTAGGACTTAAATGAGGAACATGGGGAAGATCCTGTGTCTCAAGAGAAGCTAGAGATAAAAATGGCATCATGAAAATTTTTGCCAGGATGATTTTTGCTCCTGTGTTCTCTAAATTGATAACATCCGATCTTGCTGTTACAGAAGTGCTAGTTTGTGCTCAGGAGCACTCCAGCTGAAGAACAGATGTCAAAATTTGAATTCTGTGAATCACTAGTGACTGCAGTGTTTTGAGGCTGTGTAATCTAAGCTCTAAGTTGTGATGATCAGCCATGAGGTGAAGCTTGGACAAACTACTGGAATGTCTGTGCTGTACAGTAGAATGCAGTGCAGAAATCCCAAAGAGAGCACCATCTGTGCTCATAGTATAGCCAGGAGCAATTACAGCCATATCTGGGTGATGTAAGCCTGAGTGAATTAGCTTTACTGAGCAGTGAGGTATGTTGGGCCAGTCACAATTCTGTGCCAACAGCTCAATAGCTTTTGGAGTTGGGTTAGGCATCTCTATACAGTGTTGTGTTGTACCATGTGGGTGTACAAACTCCGGGCAGTCTTGCCTCAGAAGTATTTTTTGTGCACTCTGTTCCAAATTACACACAGGTATGTCATATGTGACTACTAAAGTCACTTAAATTAACTCTCATTATGGGTCTCACACCCAAAGGACTGTTGCTTTTGTTAAACGTGTCCATTATAGTCTTCCCAGGCATCTTGATTCAGGCACTGTTAGTATTGTAAATACTCATTATATGACTGTTATTTAGTTCTTTGGGTTTTGTGTTTATTTGCTCTCATTCTTTGTGGAGGTGAAATGGAATCTGCCAAGTCGAGCTGTTGATCTGTCAGTTAGCTGAGTAAGGACCCACATTTTCCTCATACAACGTAAATGTTAATTCAAAAACATTTCCAGACTCTGCTGCCGTCTGTAATGTTCTTAATGGCATTTGGTATGACAAAAATCAAAGATTTTAACAGTTTGACTGAATAATGTGTTTAAGTCTTCTGAATCACATCTGTGGGACAACTGAGGAATTGTTTCTTTGTCAATAGTGCCAGACTTGGTACAGTGGTCTGGATTGTATAACAGGTTTCTAGTCCTTGGGAAAATCCCTGCTGATGTGTTTATCAAGACTATTTTTTAGACACTGAAAATAAGACTGGTTTTTAGAAAGTGCCTTCTTAAAAATAAGCATTTGGTTTACCTCTGTATTTTTCCTTTGAACTAAATCAGCTACATGATCATGTTTCTTGTCCCTTCCTCACTGTCTCTTTAACTTTGCCTTTTTAACATAGTTTTCATCTGCTTTGCTGACATGTAACTTCTTGGGGTTGAATATCGATGCTTTTTTCTTTTTTTACCCCAGTATATTCCCCATTGGGTGTCTCAAGGCTGTTTTCTGATTTTAGCTGCTCTGTGTAGTGGCTTTTTTTTTCTTCACCAGTAACAGTATACCTCCTGCTGGAGAAAAGAGAGAGCCTGTGTTGCACAGTGTTACCACCAGGATGCATTTAGGCTTGGCCCTTATCAAACAGGTATACTGACTGAATTTCAATCATCTTTCCTATTACTGATAAAAAGCTTCCAGTTACTGTTACTTGCATGGTTTGTGGCTATTCATATATGGCTCTTTTTCCTCCTAAATGCTGTAGATACCTTATTCCCTTGATGTCTGAGGTATTAATTTACCTTATTTATTATGATTTTAGACAATTTCTTCAGGTTTTGTTTTCACTTTTCTCTCTCACTGTATTTTGTGGTCTTGCCCCTCTTTTTCCTCATGGAAACCAAACTAGTGGGAACTTTGTTTAGCAATTTGCCTCAGAAGCACCTTCTTTCTCTCACCAGGTCTGTCTCCAAGACCCTACAGTATTCTTGTCAGCTTTGTGCTGCTTTTGTTTGTCAAGTCTTTTTATCTCAAACAAAAATCTTTAATGTCTTCTAAGATACCATTTTTGATGTTTTGCTCTGGAGTTGTAAATTTGCCATGTTTAATATTTATAGGTTCATGAATTAATTAGTTGGAAAATGCTGTTTAAGGATTAGTACACTTACTAGGAAGAGGAGAAACACTAGATTCTGCCCTCCCAAGGATGTGTTTTGTTTAAGTGTGTACTTGCCATGGAGCATGCTGGTTTGAGTTTGCCATTAGGTATTGTGTGTTAGATGGATTCCGGCTTCTCCTGTGTGAATGAACTTAGATTTTCTTTTTATTCTTATGCAGAATGAGAAACATTTTCACTCTCAAAGTATGTCATCTTCACTGCATCACTAATGGTAGCTCTTGTCAGGCTTTAAGCCTCAACTCCACTATTGCTCACACAGAAGAGCTGTGATCTGTTTTTGAACATGACCTGTTTGGGGGTTAGTGGACCCAGTGGGGTTTGTGGCTTGGTCCCACGTTAACTCAAGTTGTAAGCTGAGTTTCCATTTTGGTGTGAATCCCCTTATCAATGAACTTGCTGCTTAGTAAATGCAACCAGATATTAACCTAATACATTATTACTTCAATCTTCCTTTACAATAAAGTAAACATACAATAGTTCTGCACCTGCTCTGTCCCCTTCTACAATGTGGGAGTGGGAGGAGGGCTGGAGTATTCTAGCTATCAGAAGTTATGTTAAGCTCCAAATATCTGACATGAGCTGCAAATAAAATGAGACGGGTTACATGGCATGTGAAGCGCTAAGAACCTGCAGTTCCACTCACTTGCAGTTCATGTTTTGGGTTTCTTTCTCTTGAATATCAGTGCCACATAATTTTGCAGCTATAAGGCCAAATGAATGTGTTTCCAACTGAGATCTGAGCACTCTGTGGATTTTTTTTTTTCCCACTTGGAACACTATCATCACTTTCCTCATCTGTAAAATGGGGGCAGTAAGTTTGTATACTTAAGAAATATGTTATGAACATTAATGATTGTATGTTATGAAAATGTAGACTCTTCAGTTTATTTCTGAACATAAATTTAACATGCATACTCTTCTGGGCATGATTTGTCTTTGTGTCTTTTATAAGGTTGAGGATAGAGTCTTAATGAATCTTAAATAGTAGAAAATAGTCTTTCAAATCATCAAACCTGTCTTTTTGCAGATACTTTATTTTCCCTATCCCATATTTGTCTTTGTTCTTCTAATTGGTTTTGTTAGTTGCAATGACTCTCAAAAGAGACTTTGATGACCATTTGTTAAATCTGCAGTGCACTAGGAAAAAACCTCTGAGTTTTCTGTGCACCCACTCATTTGCAAATGCTGAGCATACTTACCTCTAACTGCAGGATCTTCTCAGCATTATGTAGTATCTAGGCTTGATTTTGGCCATTAGCTAAGGCTGAGAGCTGGCTGTGAACCATTTTCTTTAGGAGGCTTCAATGCATTATCTGCTTTATTTTTTTCTTTAATGGTCTGATTTTCCATAACAACTATGAAATTTCAGTTCATTTTGCAATTAGCTTTTTTTTCCCCCAAGTTATTACCCACAAGAAATGAACATCTCTAACTTTCCCACATAAATCCCCAAAGTAAGTCATACCTAATAACTTTTAGTCCCTCACTGACAAAGTTTCAAGCAAAAACAATAACTTGGCTTTGACCCTACTCTCTTCAAAAAGGAAGTTACTTCTGAGCAGCAACATCAAAAAGAATAAATAATTGTTTTTCTTTTTGTTGTTATGATATGGATCATCTGAGCAGTTAGTGGTAAGCAAGCCGTCTTTGATTTGGTTCAGACGCCCTAGTGCTTCGTCCTCTATTTATGTCAGCATGTTCCTGTTCCCACACCAGGAAAGTAGAATCCCTTGATTAAATTCATATTTGTTTTAATCTTTCCCTGTGTCTGATCTCAAGCTCAAAGATTCTAATGAAAAAAGTAGTGTATCCTGCTGGGAAGAGTGCTGATGTCAGACTTTAGTCTGTTTGTTCTGTTCTAACCTGATAATGCTGGAAATGCTCAGAACCCAAATGCTCAACTCCAGCCGATTCTTAAGACAAAGATATTTTGATATTTCATGGAGAGTTATAAGCAAGGCTTTTTATTTGTAGAGCTAAATAAAAAAACCCCAACCTTTAAACAAATATTTATGAAGCAGCAACTGACCACAACAGTGAGTTTAATTAATCTGACCCCTATTCTCTTTATGTGAGGCAGGATTTTCCAAGTTCAACACTAAATCAATGAGAATAAGGAATACAATTAAGTGTTTAATTATGTTTAGGTTTTGGAAGCTATATTAAGAAAGGTTTAGAATAATTTTCTCTCTTAGTCTTTTCCATGAGCATTTGAACTATTAAATGCTAAAATTCATTCTGCCTTGTGCAACGACTGATTTTTTTTTTTTATTTTTTTTTATTTTTTTTTCTGAGAGCCATATGCTGTCTTCTAGCTGGAGAGGTTGGAGACGTTCCTGTCATTTTTCCCTCCCTCCCAACCCCCCTTTCCTTCTCCATGCTTTTCCTCCAGCTGCCTCTCTGCTGGAGGTTTCTGCCCTAGAGTTCCTGCAGGTGGAACAGAATGTGTGTGGTCATCGTCTGTTTTAGTGTAAAGTTGGCCAGCTTAGCTAAATTCTCTTCCTCAATGGTTAAAACTAACTTGACTTACTAAAGTAGATGAAGAGGACATGACTGTCTCATCCTGCTGGCAGAGGTGTCCTAAGAAGAAACTGGGATCAATAGTTTCTTAGACAGTAATAACTGTTTGCAAATTGAGTTGCATTGCAGGCAAATTTACTACAGACAAAGGAAGGTGCTATGTGTCCTCAGTTTACAAGCTCAGCACTTTCAAGGAGGCATTCAATGCCTTGGAGAGGGCCTAATTAGAGACCTAACGGATGAGATTTTCCTCTAAATGATTTGTGCAAACAGATATGACATAGCAGCCCTTGGCAAATACAGTTTTACTTATAAGCTGTAGCAATACTTCCTTTTCCTCAGCAACCCATATTCTGAGGTCTTCAAATCGGTAAGCACAGGAAATGCTGACACTTACAAAGGCATGGTGCAGTCTAATTCCCTTGTCCATAATGAGTTATTCAGAAATAGTTTGAAGATATTTTCTGGACCATCAAGTGGCTTTTGAGTTTTTGCTTTATCACAGAACCTCTGGCATATGTTAGTTTTGTGAGGGGTTGGGGCAGGGGAAAGTGGAAGGGAGTAGTTTCTTTCTTTGTAGTACAAAATCAGAGTCAATATGAAATAAAAAAATGAATAGACAGAAGCACTTTCATATGCTGACAGAAACATGCCCCAAGACATTAACTGCAAGAAACAACACTGCATGTGTTTCTTCTAATGGTCAAGTGTTTTATTGATGAAAATGGGAACGTTGAGGTACTTAACTGTTTGAATTCCGTGTTACTTATTTGGGCATCTCAGTGTGGACTACAAAAATCCAATTATAAGCATCCATTTTTCAAATTTTGTCACGATTTATTGGCAAGCCAAATGTGACATGATAGTGCAAATCTGTGAGTTTATGGCTACTCAATGTCAACAGCCACACAACAACAGTGATTTTAATTATAGGTGAGAAGGAAGTCTTTCCCTGTTGTATGACAGCTGGTGTGGCTGTCACAAAGAACTATGAGGAGCGTAGGAGCTATATACCCATTTGTACTTGCAACCCTGTCCAGTTGATGGCTAATAATTATATAGACTCTGGAGCAATCTTTCTTTTTTGGATTGTGGTCCTTATTTGTTTGGGCTAGCTATTTTTGGTTGTTTAGTTTTGTAATTTTAAGTCATTTTACCAAAGAGATTCAGTATAAGTAAGCAGAAATATACACTGAGGTGCAAATCATGCAAAAAAGCTATAGTGACCATACTGATACCCTTTAACCCCTCAAGACTAACGATGATCCTGTACTCAATCTCGGTGTAGGAATACAACTGCTGTTGTCAAAAGCTTGAAAGGACTGCTCATTGGCCAAATATTTACAAGTGGTGTTTTGCCACACTATTTCTTCTTGATTGCATTATAAAAATGGTTGCAAATAGAAAAACAAAAGTCATACTTTTAAGGCAGTTCTGGATGTTGAATAATATTTTCCAGACATAAAAATTAATAATAGGGAATATATTAGATTGTGTTTATTTGATTCATTCTTTCCTCTCTTTTATTTTAGCTCAGTATAGAATATTTTTTGTTGTTGTTTTGCTGCAATCTACCCAGATGGTTGTCTGTCCTCACTTGTCCCTGTTTTATTTTGGCAACACTGTAGATACTATATCCTCTGTAGAGAAACACCAATCTTGGCAATATTCCTGACAGTCTTTTATCTCTCCCTATCCATATGGCACTATATTTATTGCCTAAAGTGTATTGTTTAATTCTAAGGATTAAGCAATAAAATGAACAAGTTGTAAAATATCTTCACATATTATTCATCTGCTTGGTGCTTATATGGTACTTTTCTATGAGGTTATCATATTTTCTATTTCATTTTCTATGAGATTATCATACATATCATATCAATATGGTGAGATGTACTTCATTTGAAATAGGCCAGTGATGAAGGTCTCTTTCAAATACATACATAATGCTCCATATTTTGCCCTGACAAATATCCCAGCTTGATTATTGTTTCTGGACCAGGCCTTTATTCATCTGTGAAATGGATGAAATGATAATTTATTTATTAACAAAATTGTTTTGACGCTTTATTGTTTAGCAAATTTCAGGAGAAAAACACTACAGTAGCGTTGGATGTTGTCATTGTCTATTCATGACTATAGCTTGGATTATTTGATTGACTTATGTATGCGAACATGGTAAATCTCTGCTCTTATGAGCTTTCAAAGCTAAGGCCATAGCTATATTGTATTTTTAGCCTTTGTTTTTATAAACATTGTTTCTAATATTTTGCATGTCATGCACAGAACTCTAAAGCACATAGTTGCTTGTGCTGTAATTCTGTACTGTCTTGAACAGTCTAGGTTATGGATTGAAATCTGAATTTTGTGATAACTGGACTGGAATCTGGACATAAATTCCCTTTTAATGTTGATAAACCTTCAATTCTTCTTCCACAGATGGAGACAGATTCTCCTTTAAATGGTGTAGCTGACTGTAAAAAATCTTGGGATGACCCAGCATAAAGAATCACAGGATACACATTTTTATCAGAAATTCCACTGTGGAAATGAGGAATCTCCCTTGATCAAAATTTTGTTAAAGATATTTCCAAAACTGTAAAATTTTGAAAAAACATCAGTTTGCAATGGAATAAAAATATTTCACTACAAATTTTCCAGCCAGCTCTAGCTTTGACATGTTTTGAATATTCAGTTTGCACAGCTATTCTTCTAAGCAAAGATGTGACAACTATTATTAAATAATACATCATTACATTCTATTTGTATTTTGGAACATTTATATACTGGTAGTGTGATCTATGACTTTTTCAAGGGTGTCTCTTGAGGCAGCTGACTCTAGCTTTGGCAGCTAAAAATGCATTTGCCAGAAGAGGGGAAAAGAAAAGGGCAAAGGGACTCAACAACTGAAACTTTACTTTTGCTGGATTCTCAACATAAAAATCTGAGACAAAATCACAATAGCTGTTAAGCTTCTACTTCTGCTAAGCATTATAACATGAGGAATGATTCCTGCCACAACTTCTCGTTGCAATTCATTGAAAACAGAGAGCCTATTCCTGTAATGTCATAGCGATTAAATTAATCCAGTTATGTGGCTTTGCTAGGCTTGCTATTTTTGTTTCCCCAAGTTTTCAATCTATTTTTGTCCATCTCTTTATATGTGCATTATGTAGAAAGAGAATGAAGCTGCTCCCATTTTTAATTCCCGATGCCTCTTTTGATTGAAAAACTGTGTATTTTGAGAGTAATGAAACATGATATGAAATGGATTTTTTTTTTTTTTTTTGGTGGGTAAGCAGGCATCATTATACAGTAGCCCTGGTATGAGTAAAAGATTTGAAAAATCATTCTTTCCTCTGTCCCCAGCCCCCTTCTGCATGCATAGCCTTGGAAATCAGAGCATGGAATGTAGAAGGTCTTGTATCTTGACAAGCAGAACTACTATACAGACCTGAATACGATACTCCCAGTTTAAAAAAAAAAAAAAGGAAAAGAAAATGAAAAACTACTTGGCATAATTGAAGAGATAGGAAGTAATGTTTTACGTCAGTCATGTCTACACCTACAGCAGACGAATTACACAAGTGGAGATTATGGGCTAAATTTCCAAAGGGGATCATGGAAGGTATGTGCAGAAACACTGTTAACAAGTAACAGGATTTATGCATGTACCTCCCACTCACTGCTTTGAAAATTTGGCCTCATAAGTAGAGAAATGCTAAACTATGTTAAATATGTTTGGATGGTAGGAATATAAATGATCTCTGCAAGAGCCCACATTACAGTCCAGGCATGATTTATTTTTCTGTTTTACCATCAAAATGCAGAAAATTTTGTACAGTTATGGAAGCTTGTAAAGCTTGAACATTTTTCTGTTCCCAATGTAATATGCACTCATAAACCAGATAATCTTATGGAATGGATTCTTCTCTGAGCTGAAGCTTATGCTTTAGCTAAACCTGTATCTTCATTTCTACATATGCAGGTTTGGAGATTATATCTTATACCTTAGATAGTGGGCTTAGTAGTGGCTTCAGCAAGTCATTGCCCTCCCTGAAACAGAATTCTGATTTGAACTTACCTGACTCTAACTTCCCACCCTTTCTTTTTGCAATGTCTTTTTCTGCTATGCTGAAGTACCTACTATCAAACATTTATTTCCCATTAGGTCATCACTGAATGTAACAAGCTGATATCTTCTGTGATAGCCAGGTAGTTTGAGTTCCACAATTATTTCTCCATGAGTCACCATTTTATTAGCTGCCTTCTCTGAGCTGTCTGTAAGCTACCTGTGCTGTAGATGCTAGTATCTAGACACAGTATTTCAGCAGATTCCAACAATGTTGAACACAAATGTAATAAAATGTACTTATTTCTGCTCTATCGGTATGAGAATCTCACTGTGTATGTATTTTGATGAGTAGGTCACTGTCAGATGACCATTCAGTCTAATTTTCTCAAAGACTTTTCCAGAAAACCATCCTACTCTGTCCTGTAATTGTGTCACTTGCAATTGTGGTTTAAATTGACTTAGTCTGGGCAGAAATGCATCAGGATTGCTCATATGGTCTAAAACTTATGTCTCAGGAGCAAATAATAGCTTCTTCAACTTTTCTAGTTTAATTGTTTCTAGTTGTCTGACTAATACACCATCACTTTAAAAGTTTTATTTCTCCGTCTTGGCCATCAGCTTGCTAGGTGACTTGAGCAAGTTGCTGGCCTGCTCTGTATGTCTGTTTTTCTTTCTTGCCTCTCTCTTTCCTATCTGTTTAGATGACAAACTCTGTGAGGCAGGACTGTTTCACAACATGTACCTGTAAAGTGCCTAGTGTTATGGGATGCCATAAAAACTGCTGTGATGGGAATAATATTTTCCTTTGTGCTGGATATTTTTGTGTGTTTTCCTTCCTGGCATTTGTCTGTTGCCACAGCTCTTCAGAGATAGGCTTTGTCTAATCAAACTGTCCTCTTCCAGTTGAGTAGGCCCTCTTAAGCTTTCAGGTTAGTGCAACATCCGCTAGTTTGGAGAATCAAAGGACCCCTATACTTGGGGGCAGTCATGCACACAAATGCATATACAAAGACACGGAAATATTTCTCTATGTCTAGTCTAATTCACTTCCTAATTGCTCCACCAAATTAGTTTCCCTAGCTGAATGCATAGTTTAGCAAATTTTACCCTGGTACACTGAGTGGAGGTAGCCATCATCATTGCTGGATCAGTCCTCTTTTAGAGTCACCAGTGTGTTCAATATCATGCGGCTCTGGGGAAAGTATCTGCAGAGAGGAGTCATCAAAGGAGTTGCATCAGTTGGGCTAATAGGAGACCTCAAATATGGGTGCTTCAGTTCATGTAATAACAGCAGAGAGTTGTCGATTTTGGTGAACTTTCTCAACCTTATGATTTACCAGCTTTTTCTTTCTCTGTTAATCTTGCCAACATTCCACAATTGCCCTGATAATGCTTTTAAACTCTATCTAGTCCAGCATTCACTTCCTTCAGCATCCCGTTTTGCTCGCACCCCTCCTTCAATCCACCTGCCCTCCTCCCACTCAAAAAAGCCTTACTAAAAGCTGTATGCTTAATACTGTGTTTATGTTAAACCTCTCTCCCCATCCTTTCATTGTCCTGCCTGTTTCAGTTGTAAACTGTTAGAAGCAGCAGCTATTTTATTACAAGATTTTGGCACAGAACCTGGAAGAACAGGACTTGTACTTGGCAGGTCCCTAGGCACTATCAGTGTGCACTTTTTTAATACAAATAAATTGGAGAGACTCTTTGCCTTCTTCATCTATTAAGTGGAGAGAGTAGCAGTTGCATGCTTTTAAGAAGAGCTTTTTAGGTCTACAGATGAAAAGGCTTTAGAAATGCTAAATATTAATTATTAGTAGTCATTAGCATTCCTGTCCCCTCTTATCAGTGCTCTCATTTGCACCATATAACATTCTCTAGCAGCTCCTTTTCCTTTTTTATTCAATGGCCCTCCTAGCAAAGAATATTTAGGAATGGTAAGTGGCTTTTTTTGCAATTGGAACGAGACCTACCTGTTTTTTCAGTTTAGCTCAGACATTATTTTTTCCACATCGTGTGTTTGCCGTGTCTGTGTTCTTGTATGGCTGACATTACAGTATCAACGCTCCTTAAAATAGGGGTTAATAATAGCTGACTGTGGTTGCAAGAGTCCTTTTCCTGTGCTATTACCTATTAAACTTGTTTAAGCCCACAAAACTGTGTGGGAAAAAAAAAGAGACAGGACTCCAAGAATGAACTGACCGGTGCTACACTGACAGTCCAATACAGTACATCCTTCTGAAAAGACAATTGAAATACAGGGATTAAGTGCTTTCCTCATTATCATGCAAAAAGTATGGGATAAAGCTTGGAACCGGACGCTAATTTTTCTGTTGTACGCTGGTGATCTAACCACAATGTTATTTTAACTATATCTGTAGAATACGTATTTATGCAAAGAGAATTAAGAAAAATAAGCCTTTAAAAGGTGTATCCTGTTAAAAGGATTAAGATGATGCCTTTCTTCTCTGTGTATGCTATATACGATGAAAACAGAAATTTCTGGATGCAGTTATGGCAGTCTATTTGTTGGATTTTACCTAGTAAATTTTAGTGCTTCAACACAGACACACACACGCATAAATAGCTTCTATTACATTTTGGGTTAGTTTGTTTTGTGTTTTTAATTCATTTGTGTTTCTTTGAAGGCATATTTTCTTGTGATTGTAGAATTGCATCACTTCATTGCAAAGATAATACAAATGCTAGCTATGAAAGCATTTTTTTCTTAATATGCTATTCCAGAATTTGCACAGAAAACAAGAATTAGAAACAGCTTTTTCCAGTTAATTTGTGCTCCCCAAATGTGGCTATTCATGAAAGCTCATCAAGCTTCACAAGTGTTAACATAACCAGAGAGCCCTCTTGGTTGTATTATTTGAAGTGGTGGATACTGGCTCTCAAGGTTTCTTGTGCAACGTCTGTGGTGTGCACTCTTCTACCATGTGGAGATTTGCAAGAATATTTCCAGCTCTTTTGATGTGTCCTGTGACAGGGCATAGGAATTCCTCCTCATAGTAATTTTCCAGTGCATTCTAGAAATTTCTGGATATGGAAGCATTCTAGGAATTTCTGAGTTATTTCTAGAAATCTGAGGGCTTTCTGGGGATTCCTGGATTGAGAGTCTTTCTAGGCATTTTCCCATGCTTTCTAGGAATTCCTGGAAGTCTGTGCTTTCTACTGTGAGGTTAGGGTTTTTTTGTGAACTTGGAAAATATTTTATGTGCTTTCCAGGAATCTTTGTGTTTTCTGGGAGTTACTGGATTGACAAACTTTCTAGGAATTTCCAAGCTATTACAGCAAATCTTTATTTGGAGGCAGATAAGAAGAGAGATTGTACAGAGTCTCCAGCTATCTGTGTATGCTTTTCAATGGGGAATATATCTGTTGACTAAATCTGGTATTATCGCTTGATCTGTATATTAATAAACATTTAGATGTTTGTGCCAAATATGGAATATATTCACATAGCTCATTAGTCTGATGAACGTAATTATGTTGGGATGATTATGTCTTGTAACTAACTGATACCTAAATGTTTTCTCAATGAATGTATTAACATTAGTTTGGTGTCCTTTCTATAGCTACTTTGAAAATATATGCACATATTCATTTTCAATAGGTCTTTACATGGTTAAACAGCATAGGTATAAAAGCTATTAAGTGACATCAGGTAGGTGTCAGGCCTTGGCTGCTCATTTTGTAAATCTCAGCTAATTGAAACTGTACTTTTTTTTTTTTTTTTTTTTTTTTTTGAGTCCTTATCTGTTTCTTTTCTTCTTGGCTGTTGTATATTGTGGAGAGATTTTTTTCATTTAGTAATCAAGCAGTGTGCTACATGATTTTTTTTTTAGTTATTAATTTTATTCATCCTCTGTATGTTACAGTGGCTTGGTAATGCAGGCATAGTGTAGCTGTCTGTGCCTAGTTCGTCAAAGACTAGTTCCATGTTTTTCCCAAATAGACTGAAAGTCACTGGAGAGGTCATGCCTCAAATGTGTTGGCTTTGGATGTACAGGTTTAAAGTCCTTAGCTACATGAGTCACCTTGTAATTGTAGGCCCAGATAATTGTTTATGTAAATCAGCATAGTTTTACTGATGTCAGTAAAATTAGAAGAGGCTATGTCATTTGTCCCCTGCTGTTTGGTATGCAGTCACTCCATATATATCTGCAGGCCAAGCTCAGTTTTCTTAGATCACTGAGCTAAGAAAAGATGCTGAGGAAAATCAAAACCAGCACTGATACTATGCTGAGTAGTCTCATTCAGGACTGCTCTGGGTACCAACAGTAATGGACTTGAAAGGCAACAACAGCAAGTTCGCTGATGACAAAAAACTGGGAGGAGTAGCTGATACGCTGGAAGGCTGCACTGCCATTCAGCGGCACCTGGACAGGCTGGAGAGTTAGGAGGAGAGGAACCTGATGAAGTTCAACAAGGGCAAGTGTCGAGTGCTGCACCTGGGGAGGTTGAACCCCATGCACCAGTACAGGCTGGGCAATGACCTGCTGGAAAGCAGCTCTGCTGAGAGAGACCTGGGAGTCCTGGTGGACGACAAGCTGACCATGAGCCAGCAGGGTGCCCTTGTTGCCAAGAAGGCCAATGGTATCCTGGGGTGCATTAAGAGGAGTGTGGCCAGCAGGTCGAGGGAGGTTATCCTCTCCCTCTGCTCTGCCCTGGTGAGACCCCACCTGGAGTACTGTGTCCAGTTCTGGGCTCCCCGGTTCAAGAAAGATGAGGAAATCCTAGAGAGAGTTCAGAGGAGAGCAACACGGATGATAAAGGGACTGACTGGAGCATCTCCCCTATGAGGAAAGGCTGAGAGAGTTGGGCTTGTCCAGCCTGAAGAAGAGAAGACTGAGAGGGGATCTAATCAACATGTACAAATATCTTAGTTGTGGAGTCTCCTTCTCTGGAGGTATTCAAAGCCTGCCTGGACAATGTCCTGTGTAACATGCTCTAGGAGAACCTGCTTTAGCAGGGGGGTTGGACTGGATGATCTCCTGAGGTCCCTTCCAACCCTTGCCATTCTGTGATTCTGTAACATTGCCCTTCTGCCTGAGTTTATTAATATTATAGAATATTCAGACCAACTAAAATTGGGCCTTAATATAGAAGAGCGGGTGCAGGCTCTCCCTTTTCTATTTGTGCCTTTTGTTATTAAACTTGAAGTTGTTTCTGAAGATAAATTGCTGGTGGTAGTGGATGCAAAATTAGGAGTTGTTCTGCTTTTTACCGTGGGGATGCAATTATTTAGCAAGGTTGAAAGTTGCACATACTTTGGCAGCTTAGCTAGGTAGAAACTACTCATCTGAAAGATAAATTTCTAAATTACTTCTTTCATTAAGCGCTTTTACACCGAAGTTTGTTACTAGTGCTATTTCCTGTTCCTGGCATCCTATTACTCCTTCAGCTCTTAAAGACAGTACTGCCCAGTATGAGTGGTTGTGTACTGGTAGCTACTGTGGTACAATTCATGCAAGAATCATCTTTCAGCAAGGATTTTGGTGAAGGGGACTAAGACAGAACTGCATTATTTGGTGAATAAATTAGGTAAATGTTTTCAGAAAAGGTTTATGTGTATAAGTTTTGAAGCCACACTGAAAGCTCAGCCTACATTATTTTTTAAATGGAATTTTAATTACTTGAGCAATTCAATAATGCTATCAGTTTCTAAAAGAAAATGCAGGCAGTGGTTTTTATTCCTTGTTCATTTCTCTGTCAGTCTGGGTACGTGGCTGTTAGTGTTAGATATCCCATGCATTATCAAACATCTTGTGTTGCTAAGCAAGAGATGCTAAGCAGGATTTAAATTGCCCACGTCTGTCTTAAATTTGTGCTGGAAAACATACCCAGAAAATAGTAGACTGCTTGTTTGGTTTTATATTTTCATACTGCAGTGCACCTCCTTCTCCCTGAAGCATGTGAATGTTCTCTTTCTATTATTTGAGATCAACACAGAAGTTTCTAATCTTTTTCAAAGTGTAAACTATCTTTCAAAGGCTTGAAAGTTCATTTTATAAAACCAGATCAAATAGTTTTGACATTTGCTAGCTAGACATTTAAAGGCATACTACAGATGCAATGCTGTCTTTCACTGGGTGATTTGCTGCAGATAAAGGGCTAACCTGCATCTATCATTATAAACACAAGGAGTCCAGCGTGTGTGAGCAATGTCCCGGAGAGAAACATTCCTTAAATGTTAATCCATTGCTTTAATTTTCGTGCTGCCTTATTCTTTCATGAAAGTAGGACTTGACATCAACTGCATTCCTCTGTTGCTTTTTAAAAAAATTGTCAAAACCTAAAATCATTTATTTTAATTTTTCTGTTTAGCCTAATAATTCCTCAGAATAATTTTCCAAGTACCTACTCAACAAATATGTTGAAGTCAAATTGGGAGACTCAAACCCAGGATTGAGTCAAACTAAAAATAACAGTTTCATCTATGTATGTACATAGTCTGTTCAAATGGAGATATATATGCTGATTGAGAGAGACAAAACAAATAATCGATGCTCATTGCCATGGTAGAGACCCAGACACTTCTGTGTCATCCCAGTAAGATTTCACTGTATTCATTTTTATGCTGAAAATATTTAATTGATTTAAGGCCTGATAATTGTAATCCAAATTGTTAATCTCATTTACTGAGTCAGTGGGAAAATTTAAATTCTCTTTTAAATACTTGTAACAGGATATCTCATACAGTTATCACTGGAGAAAATGTTTCAGTAATTGGTTTTTCTTACATACCAGTGTGTAGGAAACTTGCACTGTTCTGGCACATCCAGAGGAGGTGAACTTGGGTGGTACTTCTGTAGGCTACAACTAGGCATACTGCGTAGTCAGGCCTTAAAGGAGATGTGACTAGCAAGGATGCTATTTTGAAAGAGCTTTTCCTGAATTACAATGAATTTGGCTGTAAGGATTATGAGACAGTTTTTTATGATTAGAGAATTGAATTTCTACGTCATAACTTCTGCATACTGTCAGAAAATGAGAAAGGTAACTGTTGTATGCTCTTACCTGGTTAAAGCACCAGTGGGCAACATGTGTGTATGGTAGAGCAATACTAGGTGTATTGTTTAAGCATGACCTACCATTAGTGTAATACTTTATTAGCACATGAGCTGTATAACAATGTTCACATCCAGCTGTGTACCGAGTCTTTGAATCCAGGCATAAACTAAGAATTGCCTGACTAGTTAGTATTTTATGGTGTTACTTCCTAAGGATCTGTTAGCTTAATTATCACATTATGTCCTGAGAGATAAGAACAACCATACACTGCAGTCACACCACCAGTTGATTTGGTTGCGGCTCCCAGTTAAGTGATCGCAATGTTAAATCAGAATCTTTGGAACATTCACGATCTGTGGCCTGAATATTTCAGTCCCTTAACTAGCCTAGATCAGGGACACACAAATGTAATAGCAGTTGCTTTTTTATAAAATAGCCTAGATCTGTTTTTTACATACTTCTACGTTCAAAATGTTTTGCAAACTGGTTAATTTCTGGATGATGTTCTTAAATGCTAGAGGGAGATAAATATTGTTGTCCCAGGTTTACTGACAGGAAGAAGAACAGCAGCACTGTCTTGCTGAAGGCTGCATCAGAAATCTGTGGCAGAGATGGATCAAAGGGCATGTCTGCTGTACTGATTGCCATGTGCGTAGAGCTACTTGTGCTCGCTCTAAATGGGACAGTTCAGGCACCACAACCCATTGGAATGAGACCATGCGTTAAATCTGCTCTAGCTACTCTGTAGTTAACAGCATTGCACTGTTAAGTACTGCTAACGGGTAGCTGATGCTCTGTCACTGTGAGCTGCCTCGCTGCAAATCCATGTTCCATATAACCTCATATTCTATACTGTCCTATAGGACTGTGTTGTGCTAATAAGAATGAAATGATTCTTTTTATTGCTGGGATCAATTAGCTGGTACAGGTGTGGCTGGTAGCATTGTTTCCCCAATAATATCATGCAAAGTTCTTGAAGATAATTTTTTTTTTTTAAATGGCTTTGTGGTGAAGGAAGAAACATAGCAGTTTAGGAATTACACAGGAAATAAGCTTGTCACACATTTAGCCACAGTATAAACCAGGTTTTAATAAAATAATGTTGTCCACTAAATGAGGCAATGTTCTTGTGGAAAAAGCATAAATGTGAGCATGTAATTAAATACAGCATGAAAATTGATATCCACAAAATGACTGAATCGAAACAATGCTGAAATTAACACTGTTTGCATATCTGTGTATCTGACTTTGAATTACTATCATATAGTGTTCTTTGTAGATAATAACTATAATTAAATTAATCAATAAACAGATCTCACCACAGTATTTATCTGGTCTGTCCTTGGCAGCAAAATGAAAGGAGAGTTCAGAGGAATTGCAAATCCTTTCATTTAGTAAATAAAAGCTTGTGTATATATCAGTGCTTTAGTACAGACATGCAACTCCTTAGCATTAGATTTACAGGTACCTGTGACATAGCTAATGAACCCTTAGATTTTATTGTATAACATACATGAAAATAGCTTTGTGATTGTGAAAATAACAGGAAACAAGTTACATGGAATAACAGCTTGAGACTTTGAAAGCAAATAGAAATTTATAGGCAGGATAGGTTAAGGAATGGAAATTAGGTATAGTGTTTTTCACTCCGAATTATGAACTGAAACTCATGTAGCCTGGCTGCATTAGTGAGAGCCTAGCTGTGTAGTAAATGATAATTTTTTTGCCTGAACTTCCTAATAAGGAGAAAGGATGGCGTCCGTGTACTTTCTAGTAAGGAGGATCAGCTTCATTGTAATTGCAGTGTCACTGGCAAGAATTGATACCACTATTGATGGAACAGAAAGGATGTAAAGGAAATAGGATATGGAGTAGAAGTCTGTCCCAAGCTCTGATAAATGAAATATTAAAATCAAATTAGTTTCTGATTTCCATCCTATAGAAGGGTCTAATAATTTTGGAAGTATATAGGGATCAGAACTCAGCACAAACCTTAGTGGTGCTAAATGGAGAGAAGAGAGGCATAAAAATGTAGGAAATCAATGCCAAGATCGAGAATACTGATAAGGATTTCTACTTTGTGAAAATTCATATACACTTTAAGACAGAGGCCAAATCCCACATATTATATTGGATGATACGGGAGCAAATAGAACCTTCTCCTTTCAAATGTACTGCAGGACAAGCTGGGCAGTGCTTTTGGTACTATTTCTCCATAGATAAACTTTTCCTCCAGGGCATTGGGGCAAACCAGTAACTCAGGTCTGGAATTCTATTCCCTTCTGTTCCTGAAAGCAATTGATCTGTTGACATGCCATCAGAGACCTGGTGTTAAGTTCCAGGACTGTACTGATCCGACAGAGGCTGATGAGTCTCATGGCCAGGTAGTGAGGGATGGCCACCAAGCAGACATGATGACAGTAACAATTTATGGAAAATTGGATTGCCGCCTTGTATTAAAACGGATTTGCAGTGTAAATTTGCTGGGAATGGAGGTGTCAATGAGAGCTTGAATGAGGTAAAGCTTCAAAGAAATGAAATCAATGCTTTTTGGGTTTTTTTTACTTGTGACTGATGAGCTGAAGCCATCGACTTTGGATTCCATGCATGTTTAAAGTCACAGACACGTAAAATCTACACAAATGTGTAAAATTGACTTATTTTCTACTTATTCTGGAGCTAGACCTCTGAGTTGCATGGTAGGCATAAGCAGGATAGAGTTACCTGTCATATTCTTTCAGAAATCTTTTAATAGTGAGACATTGGAAACCATATTAAACTTACAGTTCATGGGCATGTGATCTCATGTAAAGAGATCACCTGCTTGTTTGATATGAACATTTAATTTTAGATTAAAAATACAAACTAATTTAATTCAATAAGAGTAAAATCTGGCTTTGATTTAGAAATTTAAACTATAAGTTAAATAAGATTTATATATTTTATATTAAACAGAAGGTAATGCTCAGCTTTCTAATGAACTTCAGCAGAGATGGATTAACATTTCTTATTGTTGTTTGTGCTTCTCCCTACTTATAGCATTTCCAGCCATACTTGATTCCACACCAGAGAGTCTGTTTTAAGTGTGATTTTCGTTTGTTTTTCTTCCCCTGCTCAGTATCACTGAGCAGTCTTAGGAGGACACATACTTTAGGAGGACCTATACTTTAGAATCGTTGAGATTGCCAAAGAACTTTGGAAAATTTGAGAATACCTTTCATTAAAAAGCAATTTAAAGTAGAAGTTATCTTGTGGATTACCCTAGGATTTTTAATTCTCTGTGATATTTATAAGAAGCAACAAAAAGAAAATTTTGAACTGACAGCATTCGTGTTCAAAACTAATGTGGTAAAGGCTTAGTTTAGACAGCAGCAAAAAAGTCTATGATATTGCTTGAAAAAAAGATGAAAATAAGCTTATACAGTAGCTAAATGATCATTTTATTGCATGTTGTGATCTGTGGAAAAAAAAAAAGGCCATTCTTTCTTCTGGTCCAGAAGTGACAGATGCTGGTAGAAAAGTGACCATCTGTGTGGTCCAAGTGACAGCTTATATATTGAAATAAAAACCAAGCAAGGGAAGATGTACAAACAGTGATGTCTGTTAAGACTGTTGAATTACTAAAGCGCCAATATTTGATCTATTTAAGCGTCTCGATGCCAGGCTTTGGGAAACACATCTACAGTATACCTGAAAAGTCCAATTGCTACCAACAATTTCTATGAAACGTAGTAAAAGATACAGAATGAATTTCTGCCAGTATCATGGTGTGGCTAGAGCTAACCTCACAATTTTCAGATAGACTTTGGTTTGCAGGATACCAACTAATTGTTTTGCACTAAAGATTGCTTAACGTACCATGTACATGCACGTGTGTGTCCATGTGTGAGTGAGTGTGTGTGTATGCATCAAATGAAGCACTCGTGTGCCATTAGCAGCCCGGGAAAGAAGAAAGCTGCTGAAGTGTTTTTTTGTTCTCCCCTGACTCCCCTGCTTTTATTGGCCTAGATGAATGTTACAAAGAGGAAACCAGATGTGAGACAGGGATGACTTGAAAGGACAGGTAATTAATATCATCTGCCTTAACTTTCTTATCTTGATGGGCTGATGTTTACAACACTGACCCTGGGGTGGGGGAAGCGCGACCTCCTCAATATGAAATGAAAAAAGTCCAAAGGCTTTTGAGCTTCACAGAGAGCTCTGCTCTTTCTGTGAAGTGCAACCAGTTTGATTTTGTGTGTGTATGCATGTGAACACTGTCTTGCAACAGTCTCTATTCTTACAGCAAGCTCTTTTCACTTCCTTTTCACTAAGAAAAAGAGTTAAATATATTTTCGTATGGTATGTTACTTTCCTTAGTTTTCTTTTGCTTTTAATTTATTTTGTAATAAATTCATGTAAAGTGATCAAGAATTTTGGGGGGTCAGGGGAGGAGAGGCCTGCAGAAAAGCAGCAGTATTTCCAATAGTTGACGTCTCTCTCTCTCCAAAAATTGTGTGTGTGTATATATATATAACCTTTTGCACTTAATTATTTCTGACATTTTGTCCATCATATTGTAATGAGCTTCTTCAGAAGAAATAAAAACAGCTTGTCTCTTTGAAAGCAGAGATGCAACTATTTTTTTTTTGTGTTTGTTATCAAAACACAAGCTGTTTTTCCTTCCTCAAAGGACACCTCACTGTACAATGGAAGAAACATCAAGAATTAAATTAGACAGCATCAAGTTCACATGAAAGAAAATACATTTCTTTAAACAGATTTTTTTTTATGGGAGAGAAAAGATGTAAGGGTTTAGTAATCTAACTCTTTTCCAGTGTGTGCTACTTTCTCTGCGTAGATGTGATAGTAAGGATCCAAATGGCAGATTTCATGATAACAGTCTAATTGTGAACAAGGGGCTTGAATTAACTCAAGTCATTTGGGAGGTCTTTTGATAATTCCATATATTAGCAGGGTCTGGTACATTTTCTGGTTCCCTGCACATTTCAGAATGTGTATCTGACTTTGATCATTTTACTATGTTAAGCATAAATCACAGACTAATTTACTATTTGCTTTGAGTGGTTCTTTATAGAAATTTTTGACAGTTTTTCAGAATCAGCAATAGAGTTTATTTTCTACTCCTGTTTACTGGAAAACAGTACCATTTCTAGTTGCAGCAATTAAAGAAGGACCACTAAAAGTGCAGGGCAGAGCCCCCTGATTGACAAGGGGTTTAGAAGATTTCAGAGTATCAACTCATTGGCCATAATTTCAAAAAGACACCACCAGATTTCTTTGTATATGGTTTGTTTTAATTTTCTTCTCAGCCTAGATTCTAATGTATTTTGATATACAAGAATTTTAGTTACAGGTTTGCATTTTGTTCTTCTAGTTTCTGGCTTAAATGAGTGTACTACATATACAATTGAGGGTGGAATGATGTGAAATAAACTTGTGTAGTGAACCGCTGTTTATACCACAGCAGAACTGAAGTCCTGCATTGTTTTAATGCAATTAGCCAGTTCAAATCTTGTCAAGTACATTTCCATTTGGAGAGCCTTCGCTCTGCGTCATCATTTACTTACCGGTATTTTCATTAAACAATGAATGAATTGCTCAAACTAAGACTTAAAAACTAACAAAAAACCCCCCAGCAAAACCCCCCGAATTTTTTTGTTTACCAATATATTAGCAAAAGAACCTAGTTGTTGTTATCTCATACATTATTTGTTCACCAAGACAAACTCTGTATTCCAAGCTTACTTGCTTGCTTTACTTATTATTGTCTTGATCCTTTATAATAATTACCTTTTTTGCAACTGGTAGTTTTGCAAAAATTCCCTGTAAGATTTCAGCTTAAGGATGGTATAATAACTAAATAAATGTGTCCTAATTAGTGTGACAGTTTTTGTTATTGAATTGGAGTTTGTATGAAATATAAGCTGCCACAGAAGGGTACCAAGCTGGGTTCCTAGTTGAGGTGATCATGATACAGGTTCACTTATTCAATCAGGATGCAGTTTTCTTCATTTGGAGCATCAATGAACAGACACTTCAAAGAAACCTAGAGGACTTAAGTGCTTAAATCCCAGTAAAACTGAGAACTGCCTTAGGCAGTCTTCAACTTCTTTAGATTATTTTGAACAACCCAGCCCTTATTTTCAGCCATGAGAGTGAAATCCTCACAACAATGGTAGGCAGGCTACTCCTGCATCCATCTAAGATGGAATAGGTTGAGAGTAGAAAAATACAGAATTGATGAAGCTGCTTAGTTATGGAGAAACTGGTTGTTATTTCTGAAAATCAATTAAGTTAATATGTCAGGTCTGAGCTTGATGCTGCATGTTTAATGCTGTAGTAAATAATCTTTGTCTGAATAGTTACGGGAGCTTTGGGATCACTTATTTCACTTATGTTGAGGACGTGGAAGAGGGCAATGAGTACGCAAAGCCTGTATTTATGAAGGCAATAAGGACCATATTGTCAAAGGTATTGAGGTATTTAAGGTTGTAAATAGAAGACTAGTGAGCAGACCAGATAGAAAAGATGGTTAGCTACCTAATTCATATGGAATTCTGTTGAAATTAATGTAAGTTGGAAAGAGTTTGATGGGGGTACTTATGAAAATCTGATGGAAACCTACTCAGAAGCTTAGTATGCTTTGAAAAGGGCTACTGGTGTGGACAACTATGGATTTACCGTCTTCAGTAAGACATGTGAAAGCAGTTGCCAAAGGTATGCTTTGGATGCCTGATTTGGTCTTATTAGAAGATATAGTTATTTACAGACTTAATTTTACTTTTAGACTGGCTAGAGATTGTGGAAAAACTGGGAGAAAAATCATAATGATCAAAACATTTGCTGAGCCCCCATAAAGAAATGTTTCACTTTCAAAATCTCTGACCATGCTAATAACAAGATACACCAGAGGGCTGTGCTGCCATTCAGCGGCACCTGGACAGGCTGGAGAGTTAGGAGGAGAGGAACCTGATGAAGTTCAACAAGGGCAAGTGTCGAGTGCTGCACCTGGGGAGGTTGAACCCCATGCACCAGTACAGGCTGGGCAATGACCTGCTGGAAAGCAGCTCTGCTGAGAGAGACCTGGGAGTCCTGGTGGACGACAAGCTGACCATGAGCCAGCAGGGTGCCCTTGTTGCCAAGAAGGCCAATGGTATGCTGGGGTGCATTAAGAGGAGTGTGGCCAGCAGGTCGAGGGAGGTTATCCTCTCCCTCTGCTCTGCCCTGGTGAGACCCCACCTGGAGTACTGTGTCCAGTTCTGGGCTCCCCGGTTCAAGAAAGATGAGGAAATCCTAGAGAGAGTTCAGAGGAGAGCAACACGGATGATAAAGGGACTGACTGGAGCATCTCCCCTATGAGGAAAGGCTGAGAGAGTTGGGCTTGTAGAGGTTTCAGTTGAATATGAGGAAAAACTTCTTTACTTTGAGGGTGACAGAGCACTGGCACAGGCTGCCCAGGGTGGTTGTGGAGTCTCCTTCTCTGGAGATATTCAAAGCCCGCCTGGACAATGTCCTGTGTAACATGCTCTAGGAGAACCTGCTTTAGCAGGGGGGTTGGACTGGATGATCTCCTGAGGTCCCTTCCAACCCTTGCCATTCTGTGATTCTGTAATAAGTGATATTTTGTTTTCAATTAACACTTTAAAAAGTGATTTTACATGCTCCCTCTTCAAAAGTTACTTTTGGGATAATTTTTAACCAAATGGACACAAATGTGAAAATACTTAACTGACATTGAATGGGTATTTTTCACAACAGGAATATAAGATGATAGTAAAAATTTTCTACTTGCTTTCTACAAAGGAAAAGTTTTTTCCTTTGTAAATGTAACTTGTTAAATAGTTGCATACACTTGTCAATTCATGCACATTGATTAACCTTGCTTTTTGTGAATCATAAAATCATAGATATTTATGTTTCCTTATTAATTTTCAGTTTTTTAAAACTTTTACTATTGGGATGATATTTTTCCTCAAATGTAAATACTAGATAAAATATTTTAACCTATTTCTGTGTAAGAGGAATGCACTTTTATGTTGATGTTTTTGGTTAAGAATCTGAAACCTCCAAAAATCCCATCTATATTTATATATTTAGCTCTGTATAGTTTAGATTTGCTTCCTTCAGTAATATGAGTTTGGTTAGTAGAAAGTTATAGTCTCCTATCCCCTTCTTTACAGAATATTTGATAAGTTACAAAAATTGAAGAGTGCTTCATATTTCTCAATATAGCTTGTTAGAATGGGATACCTGAATAGTATTAGCCACTGTTGTAAGGGATAATAAGAAACGTTTTTATAAATATGTTAACAGCAAAAAGAGAGCCAGGGAGAACCTCCATCCTCTAGTGGATGCAAGGGGGAACATTGCCACTGAAGATGAGGAAAAGGCAGAGATACTCAACGCCTTCTTTGCCTCGGTCTTTAATGGCCCGATGTGTTATCCCCAGGGTACCCAGCCTCCCGAGCTG
>NW_009259531.1:457466-497176 GCF_000687185.1 Egretta garzetta
AGTGATCGTCTCCCTGTACTTGGTGCTGGTGAGGCCGCACCTCGAATACGGTGTTCAGTTTTGGGCCCCTCACTATAAGAAAGATGTTGCATTGCTGGAACATGTCCAGAGGAGAGCAACCAAGCTGGTGAGGGGTCTGGAACACAAGTCATACGAGGAGCGGCTGAGGGAACTGGGGTTATTTAGTCTGGTGAAAAGGAGGCTGATCACCCTCTACAACTACCTGAAAGGAGGCTGTAGTGAGGTGGGGGTTGGCCTTTTCTCCCTGGTAACAGATGATAGGACGAGGGGGAATGGTTTGAAGCTGCACCAGGGCAGGTTTAGGCTAGACATTAGGATTAGACGTTAGGTTAAAGGTTGGACTTGATGATCTTAAAGGTCTTTTCCAACCAAAGTGATTCTATGATTCTATGTATCCTTTTAAACTTTCTGTTATTAATAGCTAACCACTGCATAGATAGTCTGGGGCTAGAAACCTGTATAGAGTTCAAAAATAATTCTTGCATTCAAGATTGATTTTTTGTTTGTTTGTTTGTTTGTTTTTGCAAGAACCCTCAAAGAACATGTGTGTTGAAAGTATGCATCTTGAAATTAAACATTCTGTGTCAGAACGGTTTTTTTTTTCTGGAAGATAAAATCAATCAGTATTACATAAACTTGTTCATCAGTATCTGTTTTCAGCAAAAACAACTTTTGACAATCTCCAGCTTTTTTCTTTCCTGAAGGGGAACCTAAACTAAGCATATTGATACCTTAAACCAAGTTACTGATTCTTCTCATTGGAAGTCACTGAGGTCTTACAGAGTAATTGAGATCTTATCTCTGTTATTTTAGCAAAGATCAAGTTTATCAACGAGAATGGTTTTGAGACTTGATGTCCTGAAGTAAGAATCAATATTTAATTTTGCTATATTCGGTGCTGTTTTATTTAGCTGTAAGGCTGTCGTCCATTGATTAGGCAATATTACAGTCTTTCTTCTGGATACACACAGAGAAAATGTGTACTTGAATCTTGACTGAACATTACACTTTTTAACATAGATTGTCTCTGGAGTCCCAGAATTGCCCGGCAAAAGCATCTTTCATGGCCAACTGTTAAGCAAAAGCACCTTTGTTTTCTGTAATATGCTAAGAGTAATGGAGGAGCTTTCTTTTTGCTGGTAATAATGCTATCAGCACCTTAATTGCATGAGCTAGGCTTTAAAAAATGTAAATAAATAGCACAAATAATGAATATTTTGAGACTTTGCTAACCTGTAGCTGAACTGCAGAAACAGAGACAATGCTGTAAATGGCAGCAGTTAGATACTTTTCTAATTGGTTGTATTACAATACACATGCTATCTGAACTGAATGCTTAATAGGTGGTATGTTTTCACTGGAACTCTCAGATGCATAGTTCTCATGTAGAGCAAGTCTAGTGCTCAGAAAAAAAATCAGTTGTGAACCGCAGTTCATGTGTATCAGCAGTGAATCCTGGTATGGAGCTTTGTCAGACTCAACTGTTAGGACCCTGTTATATTTCTTTCCTGACTAAGAATTATTTCTCATTTCCTCTTGCACTCCATATGGCTCTTCATCTCTGTGAAGAGATTTGCCTCAAGTCCTAAATACTTGGGTTTGGGATGTTCTTCAGTTCAGGAATTAATTCTTTGGTGTTTGGTGTTTTGTTTTTGGTTTTTGTTTTTTTTTTTTCATATACATTTGGCTTTCCACCTTCTAAGTAGTTAACAGACTGTAAAGCTGGCTTGAAAGTAACGAGCTGTCCCTTCTGAGTCGTGTGTTCTGGGACGTTCTTCAGTTTATTTCACTACTTCAGACATAGCATGACTTCAGTTGATTATCTGTAGGTTTTATCAATTCAATTAAGAGTAACATCCCTCCCTCCCCTAGTTGTTAAAGGTAATAAATCATCATAAAGTTCTGAAACTTAATGATGGAGGAGGACTGAGTGGCTGAGGTAACTGTAGCTATTAAAGGCCATTTGGTGGTGAATACAAAATATTTACTGCTGAAGTGATTTAGTGGTGACCTGATACTTAGGTTCTTCTATCCTGTGTTACCTTGTAACTATTTTCTATCTAGTAGTTCTCCTCCTTACCTATATTGATGCTACCTCTGCTGGATTTCAGGCTGTTGATTTTAGACTTTATAAGTTTAGATTGTAACTCTTCTTTCCAAAGTGCTTGATAAACTGACTTGTCATTTTCTGTAATTTTTGTGTGGCTTTCTTTTCTACCTTGCAAGTAATTGAAAATAATCAGCAGAACTAAGTAGAAGCTAGACTTCATGGTAACCTTTGGATTGATAAGGTATTGATGATAATTAGCTTTTTGGTTATGGTATTCCTACAGCAGCTCTGGTCTGCAGCTCCATTCCTTTCATTCAGTGTTTGTTGATTCAGCAGTGGGGCTGTAGCCCTCAAGAAGTTTTAGTCCTTGCTGTGGATCACTGTGTTGAATGATGCAGACTCAGAAGGAGGAACCTGAATCTGGTCATAGGCAAAGCTATTATAGGTAAATGAGTAATCAGCAGTACAGTCCTTCAGTTGTAAATGCTGTCCCTGTTTGTCTGATATTTATTCTTTGAACATTGCTGCACTAATAGGTTTTTCTGGCAATATTGCTGCCAACATCTTAGTTGTCACAGGAAGAATTCCTCTGTTAGTGCCAGAGTCTTCTGCAACCCTGCTTTTATGCTCCAAATAACTTTGTTCTTATCCTTAACAGGAAATGGCAGTTGCAGTATTGGGGTGTCCTTGTGCCTATACGACTTACTACTTTGGTATTGTTCTTTAGAGGGTGGAGAACAGAACATTTTGGCTCCTTTGTCAATGGGTGATTCAGGTCAATAATTAATTCAGAAAATAGTGCTCATTTGAAGAAAAGGCTGCATTTGTCCAAAGGGAGTGAGAGAAAATCCAGACCGCTCTGTTATGGAGGCAGAGTACTTCTCCAGTCTGCAGTGAGGGAACTGAACATATTAAGCAAAAGTAGATGAAATCAGTGAGAGAAGGTGGGGACCTGGCAAAGACTGAATTCCACAGAGGAAGAGAACAAGCAAGCTCCACCTGCACAACTGTCCTTTTGGCCATGGAATTTTATGGCAACCAATTCAAATAACTTAATTCTCAAGATCCCCTTAGTCTTGCAATTCTTTTACACTACATTCTAGTAACAAGCAGTAAAGTGGTCTTGCTCAATTTTCCTTCCTCCTTGTTACTGTTTCCTGCCTTACTTTGTATGTGAGTGAAACTATATTCACAAGGGAATGATATTCACAGTCTTTCCTGAAGGCGTTCAGAGGAGCATTTGTAAGAACCTTTAGTCAAGTAACAGGGTTTTTTTGTAATTAAACCAAAATTTTTCAGATTTAAATTCTTGAATGTAAAGATTTTTCTGCACATGAAGAATTTAAAAATAAACCCAGACTTTCTCTCTCACATATGTAGACTCTCCCTTTCTTTCTCTGATGACTTTTAGCTATAGTATCTCTAGTGATACAGCAGAGTTCTGTAACATATTTTGAGCACAAAAGCCTGGGCTCAGCAAATTGCTTCAACTAATACCATATCCAGTTACCTGAAGGTTGGAGGTATATTTTGTTGCATTGCCAAAGAAAGCAACTAATAATACTTCTAAGAACTTTAACTGTAGGATATAAAATGTGTGGTGTGTGTCTGTTCTTGGCAATAACTTTAGAGTGAAAACCAGATATTAAGAAAATAGATATCATTTATTCTATGTATGTGCCTGTTGTTTTTTTACCACAGGTTTGCAGTTCTTTCAGTGCAGTAAAATTCTATAAATTCTGTTATGAAGCAATTAGCCACTGCATAATTATCCAAAGAGTACCAAAGTATAGTTGAAATTCCATATAATATTTTAGATTTTTACATATTGTTACTGTATGCTTCAGTATACAGAACTGTCATGTCTGTATAAGAGTCTGTGTCCTGGATGAACTTTATATATAGCACAATATGGCTTGATCTAGTATTTAAAATCAGTGTTGTTTACATGTGATCAAAAGGGTGCCTTTGTGAATTGGGAGGTGTTTCTACTTCAGTCACACCTTTTGGTTTTCCATGGATTCACCATATAACTCCTTTGAATCATCTTACTGGTTTGTAAAATGGCAGTGATAATACCTACAATACAGGGATGCAATTATCCCACAGCTGATGTCTTAGGTTTGTGGCAGGTAGAGATTTAAGTGGCAGAGGGAATTGCATTTAGAAAAGAACCTAACTCAATATAACATGTGAAGTCCATCAGCAGAGTGAAATTGAGATCACCTTTCAGAAACCATAATTAGCCCTTTTGGATTCTAAGGAAAACTAATACCAGAGATTCTTAATGTATCTACAGAATTACACTGTAGTTATAAAACAGCAAAACTTGCCACCTCTAAGTGCACATATTTTCAATTTAAGGCCCTACATAACATGAAGGACTTTACACCACATGGGACCCCAGTGTTTGGTTATAACAATAAAAACTCCCAGAGCTTTCTACCTGAGGCTTCTAGGTAACTAACAGTCTTATACAGTATTTAAAGACAAGGTGAAGCAGCAGGCACTACAATGGAGACAGCAGAGCACTGTCTGGCAATGGTAGGGAGGTTCTGTGTTAGGTGACTCTGACCTCTGCTTGGGAAGGCTAAATGATAGCAATGGCACGTGTTAAATGAATTAGAGGCAACACCAGCTGAAAGACAGAGTAGTACAAGGATCACATCATGAGTTATCCTCTTAATGTTATATGAAAATTCACCAAGAAAAGATAAAAAGCAATTTTACTGATGGGATTTTTTTTTCTCTAAACCAAACTAACACGAAGCATCGGTGGTGCTGCACACCAGAGAGTGTGCACAATGTAGAGATGGATCATCCAAAAGTTTTTGAACAGTGTCAGGCCTACATTTCTGTATGCGATACGTGTTTACATGCCCAAAGAACAATAGGAGTTCCAATCAAAGTTTAAGTTATCCAAAAGGATTGATATTTTTGAAGGATATTACTAAAAATCTGTGACTGGTTTTTGTTGCTTTTGTATTTAGACCAATATGAACTTTGTTTGACAGCTCAACAGTACAAGCTGACAGGTATTTATCTCTCTTATTTAGGCATGCTTTATATAAACCAAATATATGATATGGATTAGTTTGAGTTTGGTGCCCTTTCTGTCAGGTGGCAGATTATCATTTGCTTTTGTTAGTCATTCAACAAAAATCTTCTGAGGAGAAATGTTTCTGTCCCTGAGACTTCATCCTCAATCTGTATCACTTCAGTAACATATATTACCTCTCCTCATTAACTTTGCTTTGCTAGCATTTTTGAGTAGCATAGCTACAGCAACATTCAAACTCAGCGTGGAATTATGATAAGACAGATAAGGTATTGTGCAGTCATGGCTCTACAGTTCTTCAACTTCTTCAGCATTTGCTTCTTATAGAGTACTCGTTGTTTAACATGAATTAAATAATAGTAAGTTGAGTTAAAGAACTTGAAATCAAGTTCCCGTGGTGGTAAATAAAAACTTCTTGAGTTTATACACCACAAGGTGCTACAGAAACTAACTATACCTTTACTTCCTGTATTTCTTTTAAACCATTCAGAAAGTGAAATTTAGTCCTCTATTGGTCTTCTGAATGTTTAGGTGTTACCGAACTGTCGCTAAAATAAAATTATTTCTATTTTCTGTCTTAGATCACAAATACCAAGGTTTTATAGAGTAATTTTTGAGACTAGTTATCCTGAAGATATTTTTGCAGTACAATTGGTATGTCTTCTTCAGCCAAACAAATTTGCAAGTGTTAACATTTACCTTGTAATACAATACACTAACATAGTGTTTTATCCCCCCAGTGTCCATTTAATTTGTTTAGTGAAATTGTACATAGATCTATGCTGTAGCCAGAGAATATTGTATTGCTTGGCTGTCGTTTGTTTTATTTCCAACAAAAATAAATGATATTTTGTCATTTGAATGAAATGACACAATCTGTAGCCAACTTGTATTATTTATTTGTTCTTTGTAATGCTAGACTTCAATGGATAAGGAATATACAATTTCTGAAAAATTCTGTGGTTTAGGATGTAACCTTTTATCCTCTCATTTAAGATACTTCTGTAGCTAGGAAAAACATTCTTGGCTTTCTGGTGCTCAAACTTACGTATTAGGTATTGCCTTTTTATATGCACAGCTAAGATTTCTCCTTTTCTTTCCCCATCCTTTTCTCCTTCTCTTTTTCTTCTCCTTTTCCTTTTCCCCACCTTTTTTCCTGAGATCCTGAGCAAATGGTGCCAGCAAACATGCAGTGCAAAATTATGTTACATAAACCATAAGTCTAATAAGTGCCAATCAAAATTCACCACAGGAAAAGTAAATCTGATATAGATGTCATCAGATCCACAGATTTTGGATCTGCTAGCTCTGGCAGATTTGTATTGCAGTTTTTAATTTTTCCCTTGATTTTGTGACTGTTGACCTAAGCTGCAGGGAAAAAAGGGGGTTTGCCTAGTTTGCATATATACAAAGGACCTAGAAAGGTTTTCATTCCAATCTCAGTGTCTGAGATCTTACCAGTTGTATCTGTCAAGTCAGTATCGTTACACCATTCTGATTTCACTTGTCAGTCTCTGGCCCACTTAGAACACGGTGGCCATTCTCTCCTCAGTCACTGATTTAGACGTTACTTGGGATAAATCTCAATCTAAGTCAGCCACTGACTTGGCTATGCAGAGAGCCTCTCCATTGGTTATGAAGAGCTAACCAAAGAAGCATCAGTCACAGAATTTCTGCTTTATCTGTTCTTTAATAATTTCCCACCATGAAAAGAGCTTCATCTGCCTTCTTTCCCTTATGTTATTAAATGACATTTGTAAATCTCACTTTAAGAAACAATGCCACAATAAATTTCATCATATAAAAATCTCTTAGAGGTTCTTCCTCTGCTAGTTTTTAAATGGTTGCAGCTTGGTTACAATGTCTCTGAACAAAACCATTATACAGTAGAACCACCCAAAAATGATAACTGATGCTGAATTCTTGAGGGATAAATGAGACATTGATATTCCATATTTTATAGCTATTTTTCAATTATTAGCAAGCCTCAATCTGTAATTGGAAAGTTCCATGAGTTATTACATTAACTAAACGCACCGGGGGATAGGTTGTGCAGTTCTCATTCAAATATCCTGTAGGTGACGGTTTGTAGTAACAGAGCTATAACTTTGTGCTAAAGTTGCAGTCAAAACATGCATTTCCAATGTAACTATTACAGAAAAAGAAGTAAGGCCAGTAACTTAATTCATCTTTATAGGTGATACTTTGTAACTGGAAATTGTGTGGCCTAATTGAGATGGAAAAAGAATTTTACATGTGGATGGGATGATATTTTTCTTTAATGAAATGATACATGTCTTCTGGTAATTTACAGCTAAAGGGGTTCACCTCCACTTTCAAAGGCATGTGTAATTTAATTTTGATTCACAGTGAATATCTATGGTTCTTTAAAAGGTGAAACTGTTCTAAATAATCCAGGTCTTGACACAGAAATACAGCCATCTCCAGTCCAGTGTAGAACAACAGAGCTCTTGGAGAATGAATAAAAGAGCAGTGTCATCTTTGCCATCATAAAGTCACTTTTTTGTGTATTGCAATTTTAATTTGAAATGCCGGAAAGAAAACAGGCAGCATCATGCGCCGTCACCTGTAGTGTCCTTCAGGTAGCTGCCTTATGTCAGTGCTTCATGGAGTGAAGTGTGCCTGAACCTCTGAGACATGAGGTGTTTCCATCTTCTGCATCTCAGTGCCACAAGGTGGAGATAAGACGTGGGTTAATTTTCAGGCTGATGGCAAGATCATGGAATGAAGCATCAGAAATATTTTATACATGCATTATAGGGGATGCCCCACATAGCTCATAAAATCAAGAAGCGAATTAAATTACACCAATACAGTACCTTGTGTTTGTACTTTGGATTCCACTATTGGGGCATGTGCAGAATACAAAAAGATCTGATGCGCAGTGTTTAATCTTCTTTTACTTGTTATTTAATTTTGCATACAAATGTACAATGCAATACAACAAATATTAGACATATATACTAAAACACATGAATTTAAAACCCCATTTATTTTATCAATTGCTTAAGCTCATTTGATCATAAGGGACAGGGAGTCCAAACAGCTATAAAAGAGCTCCATTTTCTATCAACTAAACCAAATCCTCCTTTGATCTGTTAATCCCAAGTTTATAAGGTTAGGAGATAAGCAAGCGTAACTAAATTCCTTTTTCTTTTTGTCCACCTAATAGTCTATGAGGCAAAGCAAACATAATAAGCTTCTTTGCTGCTTTTCAGCCTCTTCTTGCTGAATAATTCAAAAAGTGCATTACAGGTTTTATGAGTACAACTGTACACACCAGCAATGTTCCATGATTTTTTGCATGCCTCAAATTTGCATATATTATATTTTTATTTTGCATTTCTGACACAGAAGCTGACTGCCTACTCGTTCTTGGCTTTTTATTAGGTCTTTGATGCTTGCTGGAGGAGAAGGCCTCTTTTGTCTCTGATAGCCTTAAGGCAGATCTAGGTTAGCAAGAAAGCCAGAGGTTTCAGGCTTGTTAAATGTCACAGTAATGGCTGTCTTTACGCATTGAAATACCAGCCTTCTTCTTTATAGGAAAATGAATCACATTACCACCAAGGGAAGGAAAGTCTTTGTTGGAGGAGACTGCTAGTCTGCTACTTAAGAAGGGGATTTAATTTTCCCCTCCAGGCTTTTTGGCCAGCCCACTACAGTTGCCCTTGTGGAACTCTGATAGCATAGCATGCGAAGGATAGCAAACAAGAAAGAGCAATTAGCCATTAATCATACTCATTTTGCGTTGGATGGACAGACCATTTAAAATACTGTATGCATTCAGTACATGAGCAAGAATAGCCTGTGTGGACAAAGCACGAATGTGTAGAATTTTATTCTTGCATTTTGGATAAGTATTTCTTGTTTAATTCTTATTCAATGTCACTGAGCTGGTGTTCTGCATACGACTTTTTATTAAACCCTTCTCACGAGTTTTAGTGCACAGAGAATTAAATTGAGGGTTTATATTGCCTACAAAGTGCCCATTTTTAATTTCTCATAAAAGTGGGTGGATTACTTTAAATAAACATGTAAGAACTGCAGTATTAATTTGCAAACAGAAAAACTTGATTGAAATAATTTATTTTAATGTTTTTTATTTACTTTTTTATCTGTTTCATAAAGTAAAGAATGGTTGATTGAATTACTATTGTTGCATACATAATTACATTTTTATCAAGATAAATATATACTTAGACTTTGTATTTAATTACATTAGTATATAGGGAATTAAACTGTTTTTTAACTAAATAAAAGTATGTGTATATATTCATTATTCTGTCAAATATTATTTTGGTAGAAAACAATTGAATTTTTTTTTTATTCATTAAATAACAGCATTAGCATGTGTGCTGGCGATGTGTTAGAAAAAGTAAGTTTGTCAAGACCTTTTGCATTCAAGACCAATTTATTAAAAAAAGAAAATACTATCAGTAGGCTGTGAATTGACTCGATTACTTCTAGTTCCCAGATCCTTTAAGTTCCTTGGACTAGTAGATCTCATACTTCCATTTGAAACTGGTATTTTTATGTTAAATGAGGAAAGTTAGTTATTCTACTTTTTCAGTCATATACCTTTGGATGAACTTGATATCGAAGTGGAGTAGTTCCTTTAGCTGAAAAGAAGAAGAAATAAAGCATCTGTTATTTAATCTAGCAAAACAGCTTCATTTGAATGCTGATCCAGGTACTTCGATCCAACCAATATCCTTTGCTTTCTGAGCTGCAGCAACTGCCTTTCACTTTTTGGACTTGATTTGTGACCTTTCCTATGCTTCATCCTGTAGAGCTGGAAGAAATGCTTATAAGAAACAAAAAGCATCAGTGATTACATGCCCTACATCCTTATCAGTCTGCATGCTTCTGCTTTCCACAAAGTGTCCAGTCTCTCTGGTCTTTGATTACTGAGAAGAATGTGGTCTCCTCATGTTTGAACCTGTCTCTGGAAAGATGCCCCTGTGTGACTTTTGTGTATGCATTTCCTGGTAAGGAAAGCAAGACATCATACTATTATTTTCAATTACTAATTATATTGTTCCTTGATGTTTGTTAATCCACATAAGAGGCATGCAATATCTGTCTTTATGATAGAAATGACAGTCATACAGTTAAGATGTTTGAGATTCAGAGAATTAGTTCCTAGCTCTCCTATGGTGTTCTTGGGTGATCTTTGGCATGTCACTTGCATTAACGTATTGGTTCCCTAACTCTAAAAGAAAGGTTAATGACTTCTTAATCTCCATGGAATGATGTTTTCTGGATAGATCATGAAAGAAGTAGATTTAAGGAGAAATTTAAGTGAATTTAAGGGGGTGACCTTCTTTTCCACCTGAAAAGTTTCATACTCGTAAACCACACTCTCCAAACACAGAGGCTAGACGTTTGGTAGAAAAGAAAGCAGAAGTTTGGTCCAACATAAGATGATTCCAAAACCTAAGATTTTAAGGAAAATAGCTACAGTCATGAAACTCTCAAAGATACAACTGGCATTATTTTTATTATTTATGTTCAGAGTTCTTGTCCAAGAAAGCAAAATGAGAGGTGAGTTGTCTCCTTTTAATACTTCAGTCCTGTGAGCCATTTAAAAGTGAATGCTAGTTCATTTTTATGTAACGTAGTAATTGAACATTATCTCAGATGTCCTGAAGAACAGAATTCAATGTGTGTCTCCTGAGGCTTGGCACAATACTGCATGCGTTTTGCATTCATATGTATGGCTGCTTTTCCTGTGGCAGTGCTGTCTGCCAAATTAAATCTGAACCAAAACAGGCTCGAGCATGTCCTTGTGACAGGACAAGGACATGACAAGTGTCTTCCTTCTCAGCTATTTTGCAGTTGCGTGTCTCTCGTTTGTAAGTACCCACATCTTTTTATAACAAGAGGAACTTGGTCTTGGATGATCCTGCCATTTTAGACATCTTAGTCCTACTGGTAATGCTACTGTTAGAAATAGCAAACCAACAAATTATGTACAATGTCGGAAAAGGAGGAAATGCCATGTTGGCAAAATTGCCATCCAGTTAAGTAATTCTAGCATACTGTATCATATGTATAACCCCTTTTGTAAATGTAGGGCTAACACAAATAGACTATTTTTTAATAGTTCTTTTGTGTCTTGTAAAAGATTAAAATAAGGTCTTAAAATAAGTTTGTAGATCATCTTTATATGAGTTTTCTCATCCTTGACAATTACAGAATTGAGGGCTTACTTGAGGAATGTTGCTGCTTCAGTGGCACAGGATTTTGGTTAATTGATATGAATTTGAATGCCTAACAGATCATAATACATTTTTTTTTAAGGATATTGGGCGTGTATTATTGATTTTTTTTTTTAAATATACAACTTTGATTTTTGTAGCTTTCAATGTTTCCTGATGGAACAGAAACATCTGGTGTCCAGTTCTCTCTTGTGCAATGGTCCATTCCGCATGTGTGGGTATTTTTTTTTTAGACGTCCTATTTCCCATATATTGGGGAGGGAAGAAATTCTTAAAATGTACATTTAATTAGGATATTTGCCTGCTAAAGTCCTTGTAGTATAGTAAATTTTACCTGCCATACTGTAATACACTAACACTAGTTTTCTTTAAATATTGCATGCTATTATTTATTCTAATTTTCTTTCATTTCAAACTTAGGAGCCACTATTTATTTTTCTTTTTTTTTGGTTAGTCCTATTCACCACACAGTTAGATTTTTCTACCTGTCTGTAACATTATTCAAAATGGACAAGTATACTTCTCGCTACCTTTGCTTAGCTGTTTTTTTAAAAACTTTTTTAAAAATCCTACATAAGGACAGATTACTTGAATTTTCCTCAATATACTGCTGGTGCCTATTTATAATAGTAAAGGCTTTAATTATTATATTCTACAGAATTTACTAAATATTTCCTACTGTTATTTTTTTTGACCTCAAC
Organism: Egretta garzetta; assembly: GCF_000687185.1. NCBI lineage: Eukaryota > Metazoa > Chordata > Aves > Pelecaniformes > Ardeidae > Egretta > Egretta garzetta. The sequence goes on from NW_009259531.1 coordinate 469,539, forward strand.
AAAGTAATATAAACTATGGTGCAGATTATGATGGAAAACATAAGTAGTTTTCCAAGAAAAGTGTGTTAGACAAATATCTGTCACTATTCTAATATATAAATTTTGGTTGTATGTAAACCTGGCCAATTCTGGATTGTGCAGGTTATCTGTAGTAACTTATAGCCCGTTTGCAAAAAGGTTATCCCTCTACAGATACAATCCAGCAAATAGAACAGGGGCAAAAGTCAGGGTAGATAGCTTGTTTAAAAACAGTAATAGGAAGTCATGAGAAGATGATTGTTCTTGTCAACTAGGTGCAGTTACTAACTCAGTGCTAGAAACTACACAGATAAAATGTTATTGGAAAAGTATAGCTGGAGAAAAAAAAATAAATAAAGACTTTTTTCCCTAAAGTAATAAAGAACAAGAGTTCAAAATGAAAAGATTATTTCAAACAGTTAAGCTCACAGGTTTGCCCTTATGGGAAGGAAGGTAATAGAAGTTACGTGTTGGTTTTGGTTGGGAGGCTTGGTTTCTTTCTTCATCCTACTTTTTTAAAAAAGATAAAGACTTGGTATTGACTTTGAAATAGGTATGCACTAAAAATGACTTTTAAAGATGGTATTGAATTTATTCTTTTTGAGTGCTGTTTTTTGTTGATTTGGTTTTTTTTTTTTAAAGTATTGGTGAGTGGAAAGTGTTTTCCCAGATTTGTAAATAATTTTGAAGAACTCTCCAGCTTACCAAAAACTGTGTGAACCCTTTTCATAATTTCTACTTTGTAGCTCCTTATCTGTTACAATGCTATTTTTGTAAACTTTGGAGAATGACATGGGTGGCAGATTATCTGAGGAAATGTTTTTCTAAGAATAAAATTCTCAGTACTAAAAGAGATTGCAGTTGTGGGGAAAAAATATTAGCTAATTAGGAATTATTAACTTTATTAACCTCCAATCATGGAGCTACAAAAGGTGTGATATCAGCTCACAAATACTCAGATGAGACAATTATTTTTATAACAGTGAGCTAGTTATAGCAAACCTGTGTTTCTTATAATAGTGTTACTGAGATATTGATGGCATTAAGTTGATCCAAAAATCTATTTAAGTCAACAAAGAAGTTTCCAGAGGTCTCAAAATCTCCTGGATCAGGATCATCAACCATAAAGTACAAGTGAAACAGACAAATAATCTGTCTAGAATTTGTAGAATTTAAAAAAAAGAAAAAAGTAAGCAAAGGGAACAACCATCATATGTGTTCATTTTGAATAATGCTGCAGACAGGTAAAAAATAAGACTAGGGTAAAAAAAAAATAAAAATAAGTAGTGTTTATTTCATTTCAAACTTAGGCAACAGCTATCTGACAGGGAACTGAAATAATAAACCCTAATATTTATGTAAAAGGTTATTGTGAAATATTTTTCCATAATAAAGGAAATTCACTGCATATTAGCTGTTTGTACGACAGTGTACAACCCTTCCCCTACTACACTGAAAAATGCTCACCCATAGCAATTACATGTAGTTGCAGAATATGAGTGCTGAGCAGCTGTCATGTAATTTAATTTGAACAGGGAAAAAGATAATGTCCGAAATATATATATATATATATATATTTTAAGTAGAGAATAAAATGCACATAGTTGCTATTAAATGCTGTAAGATGCATCAAGTTTTGGGGTTGCTAGCTTTGACCATGCATATTTAATCATGTGTCCCCACACTTTCATATTGAAGAATAAGGTGTAATGTTTAAAGCAGCATTCAAATAATTGATGCTTGTAATATAATAGAAAACAATAGCTAGTTCAAACCAGCTTCAAATCTTCTATGGATCAAAAAAGCAGAAAATCTGATATCTGCAGTATGTCTCACATACAGAGAGACATATATGTGTCTTTAAATACCAGATGACCTATTTTTGGCATGCTTTAGTTCCATAGTTTAGATAACAGTCTTGGGATACTCTTATGCAGTTGGATTGTTGTGCTTCGGTCTAAGAATGGCAACAAAGCTCTTTAAGAAGGAAAAGGATTCGCAAATGCTGTGCATAGGGTATATAGTATGTTAATATTTATAGTATTTTCTTATTTATACTGTTTTCATATATCGTATTTATAGTGATTTAACATTAAGGTTAAATTCATGCCTAGAAAAACTGAATCTGGGGCCTTCCACAGAATGAGATTGGTTTTTTTCCATGGGCAAAACCCGCTTCCATTTTCTCTTCACCTTTTCCAGCTTCTGCATAACTTGACTGACTGATAAATGCGCATGGACCTTGTGTCCAGTGAATCTGCCATCCCTTCATCTTTCTAGAGAGCTCCCAGTCGCTCGCTTTTGCATTTATCGGCTCTATAGCAATATGAGATATGGTGAGTTGCCTTTCTTAGAGAGAGTGAAAACAGTGAGACCTCAGTGCCAAAGGCATACAGGGCATCTGTGACAGAATGGTGAAAGCACTTCCAAAACCTCATGCCTTGCCTGCAAGAATGTCTCCCCTTCCCTTTGTAAGAGGATTTTCACTCTTCCTACACCAAAAGGTTTTGATGATCTTAAAGGTCTTTTCCAACCTAAATGATTCTATGATTCTATGATCAAGTGGTGGGGGGGGAACAAGTGTATGTTCCAGTGTATTGTCCCATATGGAGTCGACTTCAAGCTCAGCTTTGCCTTGTTCAGAAACTAGAAATCATCCATCTTTGTTCTGTGGTCTTACAGGAGTCTCCTGCAGTGCAGGAACCATTGGCAGTTCGGTACATTAGGGCCGACATTGGCTACTAGTATTGAGGTGAAGAGGGGAGAAGGAGAGGATATTCTCACTCTTCTTGTTGCCAAAGTGCTACAGGTAATAATAAGGGAAGAAATTATCTCTGTGTCAAAAAAAGGCAACTGGTGGAAAATCTCTGATGAAATGAGAGTCAGGACTGCAAAGTATAAATACTCAGCCAAGTCCTTTCAGCATACTTCCCCTTGCACATGATCTGTTCAGGTATGAGAGAGGCATGCTGAAAAGAGTTGTCCTTCAGCAGAATTGAAAGATGTCTTCCAACAGGAACATAACCCCTTTGTGTGCCTCCCTCCCCCTCTGTCTTCTCTTGCAGTATGCAAATCTTTTTTTTTTTTCTCTTTTCTTGCACAGCTTGATATGTGATTGGTTCTCTCTTTCAACACAAATGACTGTAGATAGATTTTTCTATTTATATTCGATATCTATGCCTTAGTTCTCAAACATAGAGAGAAAACAATATAGTTCTGCCTGTAGGAGGTTGAATTTGTAAATATATATTAGTTTGGAAATACAATGAGAGATAATAAAATATTCAAAAAGCAGTCTGCTCTTGTGGGATATTATTCTGCACAGCCAGGGAGCAGATTAATGACACTACACAGAAAAAAATAAGATATGCACCATAAAATATGGATTGGAGTAGCAATGTGGAAACTAAAATTCCAGTCCTGGCAGCCTGTGAAACACGTGCATTTTTACAAAGTTTATCAGCTCTAAATAGCAACACTCAAAAGCAGTAATTATTTAATTGGGAGACATGGAATTTTCTCTCCCAGACAGCTAACCACCAGCAACAAGGATTGTACCCTATTCTAGGTTTGAGTGGTATTGTCCTCTTGAGTAAGATTCAGGCCTGTCTTGGGTGAATTTTGAAGGTGTCTTTTTTTTTTTTTTTTTTTTTTGTATTCTGTAAAACATATTGTCAAAAGGCTGTGTATGAGCATGTAGCAAAAAAAGTTATTGTATTTGTCTTAATTTCCATTTCATTTTATACTACAGAACAGAAGCTGCAATCTTTAAGTGCCTTCAGGTAGGAGGAGGTAGGAGAAAAGTGTAAGAAGCGGAGATAGTTTTGCTGGTCCCCAGCCGTATGCCTAGGACACTGTACTACTCTGTGGTGAACCTGTGGGTTCTCTGCTTTTTCTGTTTGCCAGCTGGCCACTGACCTCTCCGACTGCGACCATTTGTCTTAGATTCATGCAGGACAATTTCCAATGTGTTTTAAAGATGGGAAGCGTGGTGTTGTATCTTAATTACTTTTCAGTTTGGATGAAATTTGGCATAGAGGTCTTCAGCCCAGTTTGCATTTTAACACTTCGGGCAATAAGATGTGGCATTTGCAATAGAATTTTGCAAATGCATGTGTCCTTTGGGCAGTGCTAATAGCACTACTTGTAGTGAATCTTGCTTGAAATTTCCCATTAGAAAATACTTCTCAACTCTTGCTGACAACATTCCCGAAGTTCAATAGCGTGGTTTGAAAACTTCCCTTCAAGACTATTTCTTCAAGCTGACTTTTCCCCCCTTAAATTTCAGCCAAAGTGGGTGTGCTATTTTGAGAATAAGGGTAGAAAGGGAGATCTTTGTGCCTAATGAAAAAAACGTGATCCTGACATGGAAAAATTGACCAACTCCAAGATGCCAATTCAGGATACAAAATTTGGTGGGGAGAATAGTGTTGGTGTTTTGTGTCAGCAACCTGCTATTTATTATTGCTGTGGAGAGCCACTAAGATCTGGTGAGTGTAGATGCATTTGTGAAACCTGCTTATTTTGCAAAGCCAGGCAGAGGCTTCCATTTAATATTATCTGGATCTGCACTTCCTTTGTAATTGCAGTTCTGGACTGCTGAGGGCCAGGCAGTGTCTGTGTCTGAACGCCTGAACCCAGACAGCAGGAGGAAGGGAGGATATTTTTCTTGTGCTCTAAATAATACATCTGTTAAGCCCAGGCCAGGTAGGGGGAGGAAGCAGCATGGTGCAAGGGTAATAGACTGGGACGCAGATGGGAAGAGTTAGAAAAGGACAGAGAAAATACGTGTGTATTCAGAAGCTGTTTGAATTATGGTTGTACACACAAACCTGTGTTTGATAGCCCCCTTTTTAGGAATGCTAGACTTCTCAACTTTTTAACGTAAGGCTTTTTAATGCTCTCTCTCTTTATATATATTTATAAATGTGTGTATGGGTATACATTCAAACACACAGAACTATACATAGGCCCACAAACATAATTATTTTGATTTAATAAGAGGAAGAGAGTGTTATATACAGTGTTAGAACTAGGTAATAAGTTTCAATAAACTTTTTTCTTTTCCTGGTACATTTTTGTATGTGAGCAGCTGTCTTATACATTATAATCACAAAGTATTTCAGTTTAGTTGATGTATTTTTCAAGGCATATGAAGATTTTGAAACTATGTATTGTTACTTTTTAGCAATTTTTAAAAAATGTTTTATATGGAGAAAACTTTTTAATTATGAATGATTTTAGTCTCGTGTTATCATAGTCTTCTAAGTCTCACAAAATCGTAACATATTTCAAAGCATAAACCCAAGCATTTTTTTTTTAGAATCCTTTTGAAATTTTCTTCTGTTCTCATAGTGACTTGCCTTCCTCTTCCTTCTTCTGAATACATTTCCTCTGTGCTGCTGTATCAAAGAATTCTTTTTCTTTTTGCTGATTGTTTATATATTTGAAGATATTTAAAGAAGTAGTAAGAGCTCTGTACGTATAATTAAAGGCCTATGCATGGACTTCTACTTTTGAACTTCAGTTCTCCTTATGGGTAGATGTAAGCTGTTTCCTCATGCCAAGTAACAATGATAAGATCAAAATGAGATTGACTTGATTACTAATAGGTACGCATGGTTTTAAAACTTGAATTGTCTAGTGCATGGTTTCTGGATAATCTCTGGGAGTTAAGAATATATGTGCTTTCTTTCAATGAGGTACAAATACAATCCTTAAGACATTACTGCAAACAGCAGTTAAATCAGACACTGCTAAATCTTCTAGAGCTGCTCAAGTGTTCTGTAACACCAGGATGGGATTCTTTTAAGTGCCAATAGGTAATACAAACTTAACTCCCACTGTATGGGTGTGTTTTAAGGTGCCTGATGATGGAATGACCCAAATTGTTGGTGACTTTCACAGATCTTGAGTGGAGAATAAATTCATGAACACAAGAACAATTTACTAAGGGGAGTTGAAATGGAAATGAAACAGATGTTGGCAGAGCAATAAAACACCCCATGAGCTGCGTATCTTTCTGAGGCAGATGTATAGCTGATATAAATTATTTTAACTTGATTTGTAGTCTGTTTGAAATGAATGGAGCTATGGTGTCTTACATTAACTGAGGATCTGAACCATTCGTTTTTATTTTTATTTTTTGTCAGTGTCATGCTTGCAGTGATGTTCTGTGTGGATTTGGAAAAGACACTGAGAGATATCTGTGGAAAGCAAACTAGGAAATTATATATAATAATTTAAAAACCTTTCATCTTCATTATATTTCTACAGCATAATAAAAAACCAGAAGTGCTAGCATAATGTAATGGTAAATTCTTATAAGCCGAAATATTTATAAAATACTGGCAATTGCTCATATTTGTATGAGCTAGAAGTATCTGGAAACACCTATATAAAAAGATTGATCTGCTTGTGAACTGAATATAGGTGTCCTCCTGTGGACAAAATCTTCCACTAATATAAGCTGATGTATCCCATTTTACCCCACTTGATGATATGAAGAAGCATGTTATAAAATGCCTTTCTGTTAATATTGGGAAACATCCTGACATCTGCAGGGGTTTAATATTATCTACTCATAATTTGCTTTCACGTACATCTATAAAAACTCATTGTTTTCATCTTCTGCTTACAGAAGCAGTTGTGCAAACTCGCTGTATTTGGTACTATTGCATGGAGAAAAATGAGTAGCAATTCTGCATGCTTAATGCAGAAAATGAGACAGTCCTGTTTGCATAGTACTAGCTATATGGTTCTGCAGATTAAAATGCAGCAAAAATGAGTTCTTCGAATTAAATAAAGTAACCAGAGTTCCTTGCAATCTCTGTGACAGGATAGGGTGGTTTTTTGTTTGTAGTTTGTTTGTTTGTTTGGGGGGTTTTTGTTGTTGCTTTTGGTTTTGGGTTTTTTTTTTTTTTGAGAAAGGAGGTGTCATTTTTATACATCTATACCATTATTTCCGACCAGAACTAACTTCTCTTTTAGTAAACTGAAATCACATTTAATTCTACTGAAACTATTACTGCTTTGTTGACAACAACAACAAACCCCAGAGTTTATAACAGCAAATGCATTTCTGTATTAAAAACAGATTCCTGTTTTACTGGGGAAAGCTGCTAGTTGTTTCATGAGTAATTTCATAGACATCAAACTGTCAAATCGTCACAAAAACCTGCTGCTAGTTCTGCAACAATTACAGTGAAAAAGGAGAGGGGGAAAAATGAGGGTTTCAAGAGAAAGAGCTTTCTTGGGAACTGGATCTGCATGTTTAGAGCAGAATTCCTAACAGACTAGCAGAGTTCAGTCTGCAAATATTGATGCAAGAAACATAAGAATTTAAATGGATGAAAAGTGGGTAATTTGGTTTCAGTATGAAAGATGATGCTTACCTCTTCTACAACTGTATGAAAAATATCAAACTGTCACTGATAAATTAATTTAGCATTTTTTAGAACGTGGTGGGAAATGCTTCTGGAATAGGAAAAAAAGAGGATAAACTTGGTAGCTAATGAAAAATAAGTCTCAGTTTGTATAGTGATGCTGTAGTGGAGATAGTAATAGTAATAATTTAGAGATAAAATCAGCAAGAGAAGAAGGCTCCTGAATTTATGAAGACCAACTTGTACAGTTTTTAACTGAGTAGGCAAGGCTATTTCTATAAAGTATTTATAGATAGGTATTTATAAAGTATCCTGCGTAATATTGAAGGATTAACTGACCTAAATTTTCACTGTTAGCAAATCTATAAATAAAGATTTTTCTCTGGTTTTAAAAATAGTTCAGATTTATCCAGGTAGCTTTGCCAACCTGTTGTACAGGTGCCAATACACAGGGGTTTGTGTTTGTGGGTTGGTGTTTGAGATGCTTCTGCATTCTTTCTTTCCACCTGTTTCTTTATTTTGGACTCTCAGTTTCTTTGCCTTTTGTTCATATACGAACAGTGAGCTACGCTGGAGACAACTACAGCTTGTATGAAATAAACAGAACAGTTTGACCACTTTCAGACTGAAAAATGAGGAAATCTCAGTTCCATAGCATATAAGACTGGCCATAATGGAAACCCTGCTGGGCAACATATGCATTTTTATGGCTTATTGTCGACCTCCTTTCTTCTACACACAAATCGATAGAAGAAGAAGACAGGATTAAAAGCTTAGTTATGTCAGTTCCTCTTGGTTCCACTATTTTACTGCTGTTTTATTAAATCAAGCTACTGACCAAATGTCTAGTTCCCCCTTCCTGTGAAGGGTGTTTCTTCATGCCTACAATTGATTTTCACACTTTGATTAAAGACTATTCAAATCTTTCAATAGAAAACTCAGGTGTGTTTCATGGACTTAAAAAAAATAGAATAAAATTAAAAACTTTTACATTCTAGTCATGCAACACAGATAACTTGTTTACTTTTACTTTAATATGCATGTCTTTACCTTAGAAAAGCCTTTTTCCTCACTGGTGTTTTGAGAGAACACTGCCAGAAGGGATCTCTCCTTTGCGTACCTGCATGTCACGATTCTAGGAGCTGCTGCCCGTCTGTTGACACTTTGCTGTAGTGGCATGTTTGGTGATAGAATATCCTGAGCTGAAAGGGACTCATGAGGATCATTGAGTCCAACTCATAATTAATTAAATATTTAAATGAGCCTATCCTGTAGCATGATACAGCAAAGCAAAACTAATGACAAAGCATAAAATAATTCAAGTTAAGCAGGAACAGCGTATTGGGTGAGCTTACTCACTCACCTTCAGTAATGGAATCACCCAGTGTTATGGCTATTGTGATACATCCTGCAAATACATCCTGAAATACATTTGGCAATGTGTGTAGGAACTCCTTCATTTACAATGGTGTGGATAACAATAATTCCTGGAACATAGTGTCTATGTTTTACTATCAGGTTTTAGCCATAGTAACACTGACATAACACAATGGAAGACCTGAAACATTTCTATGTATCAATGTGGGGCGTTTGTGGATGCAGATGGTATCAGAAAGCTTACTTTTGAGATTATAAGGTCGCTAAAAATGTGTCCCATTTCAATTTTAATATTTTAGAAGTTTACTAACTTGCATCCTCTATTGTAAGGCTTTGATCTTGTAAGTACTGGCACTGTGCACAGCAGGAGCATTTGATTTAGGGTAAGTGCATACGGTGACTGCCACAAAACTCAAGTGAAATTAAACAAGCAGCTGAGGGCTCTGTATTATTAGAAATCTTGAGCTTTTTGTATACCTCTCCTTCTCAGCAATATTAGATAGGAAATGAATATGGAGTGTGAACAGGGAAAGGGCTATATAATTATGTAAGCTCAGCCTTCAGCTGACAAAGGAGATGCCTGCTTACGTACTTCTGTTTGCAGTAGCCACCCCACAGTTCTTTCCTGAATGTTGCAGTGCATTTCTTACCTTATCTGCTTTTCTCATCACCTTTTAACTTAACTGTACATCCCACTGTCTATTACTGCATGGTGTAAGAGTGATTTCTAGCTAGTAATTTCTGCCTACCTCCCTCTTCCCTTTCTGAACAATTATTTGGCTTTCTTGGTTATACCACTCACTGTGCCCTAGCATTCACAAAGGCAAAGCAATTAGTTCAAAGACCCAAGCACATGCTATACACTAGAAAAGCTGCTATTATTTGCAATCACTTCATTTGCTGAAACTAGAAATTCAAATATCTACAAAGCTCTACTGCAAATAGTATTCACAGACCTTTATGCTTAGCTTATTCTCTTGTTTTAAATGGTATGTCTGCATTCAGCCGACAAACTACCTTTTTGTGAATTCAGCAGCAGTACTTTGTCATCCTAAAGAAAATTACTCAAAGGACTACAGTATGATAGTCATTTATCAGCAGTGCTACTGTATGGGATTGCAGCTTGTTTTATATCTTCCTACCACAGAAGTGTCTGCTTTGCTTTCTCAGTATTTTATCCTTTTGCTTATAGGCATGGTAGGAAATGAGGATATTTTACTTATAGCTAGTGGTGATTGTTATTTTTATTCACAAAAGACGAGGACTGGGAAGTTATTAAACTTATTCTCTTGAGTGAAAAAGATAATCATCACTTCATCATTTTTTCGTGACTAAGATTCTCCATTTGCTTCACAGAATTACTGTAGTTAAAGGAGGACCGTGTTTTGGGACTTAAATTAGCATGACCATTAAGGAGATTCAGATCAGCGGCTGCTGATATAGATATGATATGTTTAGTACTGTTTTATTCTCATGGAAATGAGTTATTTTTCTGTACAGTGCCCACATATAAGAGAAACATAATTCCATACTGACATATGAATAGCTGTTCATTACTATAATGTTCTAAGGAAAGGTACTTTGTCTCTGCAATGGCATATGGCTGGAGGTTTAGGATACAAAACTACAGCTCTTGAATAGCTTGTACTAAATGAGCTTTTTCAGCTATTATTTGCAGTATTGTGAATAATCTTGTGGTATGAATAGCAGTACCACTCTACCATAGTCATCATTAGCTAATGCTTTTAATATATTGACATTTACATAACAAAATTATATCAACATCTTAGGCACTCCATTAACTAACTTGATTCTAGTTGTCATTCTGTATTTTGGCTTTCGTTCAATCCTGTTTACAAAAATGAAGGGTTGTTTGAACGCCAGTCTGATTTAACAAGTCATATGAAGTACCTACTAAAATACCACTGTCAGCAATATTTAAATAATGAGTAACCTGTACATCAAATCTTCCCAAAGGGAACAGTGCATTTGACCATGCATTGCTTCAATTTTTAAATTCTCCTTAGTGATTTATTTTCTCAAAATTGGTAAGTGCTAGCAAAACATGCACAGAAAAAGTAACCCCTCACAACCCTTGCCTATTCACAAATCCTTCTCAAGTTATACAATATCCTTCTATTTTTGCTAAGTTTTGCAGTAAAATGCTTTTATTTTTGTTTTCCTCTCATTTAAATTTCTTGTAGCTTATTAAATTTTTCTGTTTTAAAGTACTGTATGTCGCTTCTTTTCCTCCTTTGTTTTGTTCACACATTTTTGAACTCTCCAGTGTATCAGCTGATGTGAGCAAGTTTATTTTTTCCTTTGCTTGACATCTTTTTGCTGTTTTAAGGCTTTCTTTTACTCTGGCACAACAAAAAACGAGGAAAAAAGTAGTATCATTTTGGAAATGAAATCACCATTCAAAAGAAATTTCACAGAATGACACAAGTTATGGCACCTTACTGAAAACTTAAGAGATCTAGATGCAGATATTCACAATTTTAGTGTCCAGTTAACCAAGGTCATTCAAATAAACCCAGGGGATTACTCCCGTGATTAAATCCTTATCAACATGGGTGAAGGATCAAAATGAATAAGGCATAACTGGACCACAAATCTGTTATGGTTGAAGTATTTTATGGAATGCACCCGCAACTGATGTTAAAATGAAAAATGAATGACCACAACGACTGCCCTCCTAAAAAAGGAAAGAAAGTGGGGGTTTTTTATGCATTATACAAGTTTAGAGTAATTTTTTGCTTTGGACTCCTGTAAAAATAGAACAGCATAGAAATAACAGAGCTGCAGCTGCAGCATAGAAATAACAAGGAAGACAAGGTGCCCCCAGACCACATGATTTTATAGGAAAAGGGTTTGAAATTATACTGGATAAGTACGTTTACAGATTGGGGAAATTATGGCAATTTACTTTTCTCAGGGATGATGAAGAAATATCCCTGATTTCTCTGCCATCACAAAAGTTTTCTCTTGGTAAGATTTTGACATGACCCATTGCTGGGTTTTGGATAATGTATTTCAGATGAATGCTTTGCATTTCTAATGATATTTTGCTCGTGTCAAGCTTTTGCAAATTAAGAGCTTAATTTCTTTTGTGCCAGAAAAAAATTACCAATATGTCTTTATCTAACAATGATTGGCTCAGAGACCACATCCTTCCTTTGTCACATGAACTATTGGCTAGTCAAACGATTCTAGTGTTCCAGTGATCCATGACCATGTTTGAGTGGTATTTACAAGATAAAAGTGATTGGGTAAAGGATTTGAGCAAAGGTTTTACTTCAGTCTAAACAAGTGATCCTCAAATGGTCTGTGCTCTACTTGGAATCTTTGTTGGCCAAATCTATAAATACTACACAAATTATCTCAGTGTATTCCATTTAAGCAGTACGTTGTAAGTATCAGACACGTGATGAGGTTGAGTTTCTTCAAGAATTCTTAGAGGCTCATATGGCAACTTTGGTAGGTTTTGTTTTTTTCTTCTTCTTATGCTGGTGTGATATTTAAGAATGCTGAGCGCCTTCACTCTGTATATGCGACCATTTGTCTAGATGGGGATGTTTCATCAGATTAGTTTGCTTATGTTTTGTCCAGCAACATGTGATAGAAAACATTTTGATGCTGCTTGGCTAAGTTTGCTCAGGTGCTTTTTAATGAGGGTTTTCAGATAGCACTGCAGTTGTTTAAATTAGCTATGAAATGTTCCAGATAAATGTGCACTAGCATGGTGTTCTCATCCTCTACTATAGAATCTGAAATTCTTACCACTGTACATTGTGGGATGTCACTGCTACCTGAAGAAAACTATGGTCAAGCTTAACAAACCTTTATGATTCTCTCTAACATCCCATAATTCTCTGTGTTTTGGAGCCGTTGGTTAGCATGTGGAACCTGCTGTAGAGCATGAACAAGATGGTATACTTGCAGGTGGAGTGAAACAGTGGAACTGGTTTAGCTTGGCAGCTTTGTCTGTCTTTGCAGAGATGCATCTACAAATATAGGAACAATTTGAAGATAGGATTTAGCAGATTTTGTTTCAGGTTTTGGAGCATCTGTGGAGCAACATCTTGGGGACTGACTCACATGACAGAATGGTAATGCAGAACTGGGGGGCCAACAATGGCATCGGAACACCAGAATGAAAAAGACTGCTTTTCTGTGATTGCTGTTAGTGTAGTGGGAAAGCATCTATGGGCCCAAGAACATTGTTGGGGAAAAAAAAATAAAAATGCTCTTTCACTGTTGCAAGGTATAGTTGATCAAGCTAGAAGATTAGTCATTATCTAGTTCTGAAGGAGCAGAATGCCACATCCTCTAGGAATTCCCATGTTGTCAGGAATAAGGAAGAAGATTTTGTTCTTCTGCTGTTGCACCTTGTCACTCTTGTAGAGTCAACTTACCCTCTTGCTGTTTGAAGTCTTTCAATGGGTGTTTGGACAAGAGACAAGGGTTGTTTAACTATACCATAAGTGGTTGCAGAATGAAGGCAGAATGTTTATTTAGAAGACTGAAGGGTGCATGGTAATGTTTTGTGACAAGTCTGAGTGCTACTCAACAAATGGAGTTCTTCCAGGAAGAGTTCTGTTCTGCATGTGATGTCTTTCACTTTAAGAGAACATCATGTATGGAAACAGGCATTGCAAGGTGAAAAAAAATAATCACTGTTTTGATGTAATACTTAAATTACAAAATGCTCAAGTTTTCACTCTAACACTGAAATTTAACTCAGGACTTTAGAGACTTAGAGGTGCTGTACTAACAACAATTTTACTTAAGATGTACCAGTGGAAACTTCAGTTTTCTCTATTTTTTCACTATCTCTTTTTTCTTTCTGCACTTTTACCACCCCATTTTTATTTTAGAAACTGTTAGAAAAGCTGATCCACAGATATTTTTCAGAGCGCATAAACTTCTGTATTAAATTGTTTTGTTTTTTTCTTGCTCACATACAAACTATACAAACCTGATTCCAACAATACTTTAAAATGAAGCTGTTTGTTAGTCTAGTGAGGAAAGGTGGGCACAGCTTTCTCAGAGCCAGCATGGTATGTTACTTGATGATTTATAACACTGTGTGGTTTGTAAAAAGACAAAATGATAATTTTGCGCAAACAAGACAGCAATGCATAACTCTGCCCACTCTAAGACTGAAGTAGTTTATGCTTTTCTGCCCAGTTCATTTTGTCTTAGTCACAAAATAGTATAAACAGTTCTAGCCTGGGCTATAAACTGTGTAGCGTTTAACTGTTGTGCATGGTAGAGTTTTAAGTTCCGAGCCTTAAACAGTAAAGCAGATTTCAATTCCTAAGGGTCTTACCATATTTTTAGTTAGGACTAAAATATAACAGTTGCCTGAGGAAGAAGTTTCAGTTAGAAAATATTTGAGGTAGGCAAAAGCCGTATTTAAATTTTACTAAAAAATGAGAATTCAGCACCAGTTCTCAGAAAATATAACATACTAAGCCACAGGAAATCTGTCTAAACAGTGTTACTAGGTGGGCCACTGAAAGTATTTACTAGAGCTTGTGATACCTGCCAGACAGAGCATATGGGCTGGAAATTCTTCTGGCTCACAGTGCAGCAGGGTGAATTTTTGCCACTACTCATCTGGGATTCCAAGAGGAAAGGTAAATTAAAAAGTTTGCTAATCTGTTCTAATGAAGCTACTTGTTAGTCTCTTTTCTGAGATTGTCAACTGTACGACTCTTGTGATTGATACACCTGCCTAGTGAGATGGTCAGCAGAGGAGTTCACTTTGTTTTGAACAAGCTGTCAGACAGCTATGAGATGCTAATCCTTCCAGTTGGTCTAAATGAACAGCCACTATTGAAGCCTGATGAATGGTGGCTAATGGAAGGGGGAATCTCTGCATTTCCTAGAACTTTGCTGCTTCTAATTAATGTAATCTTTCCCTTGTTTAAACCATGCTTGCTTGTGCCAGCAAGAAAATCTAAAAGAAAATGCTGTCTATTGAGATGGACATTGCAACTATTCAGATAAAGTCCCCTCCAACCTGGGCTGTTCTTTGATTCTATGAATGGGGGCCAGGTAAACAGCAAGGTGCGTTGCATTGATACTGAGAGACAGGGAACCGCACTTGCTTGGTGCCCCACACAAGGAGGCCAGTTGCACTGCGTGTGTGCTTATGCTACTGAAACAGAAGGGTGCCATTCAGTTAATTGGGTTCCTTGCTTAAGATGATGTTGCTTCTTTATAGATATAAGGAGGCTTTATACTACACGCAGCCTAATTATATTTTAAATAATAAGTTCTCAGATTTTAATTTTTCTGTGGCTATTGTGAAGGCTGGACAAAGAATATTTTATAATGGACAAATAACTGCCTGCTTCAGGAAGCATGGAAAATAGGAGCCAAATGTAAGAATGAGTAACAGCATTTATACATGATTGTGATTCAAGGGACAGAGTCAGAGAACAACTTCAAAGATTCCTGTTAGTCGACAGGACATTTGGAACAGGCTGAGATGAGAAAAAAGCATTCCCTCTGCATTACAAAACTCTGGCATTCTCTTTCAAACTGCTAATTAGGAAAAATAGGTAGCACCCACAGATAAAAGCACTGTATGCGTCAGTCTTAGAAATAAAGGCATGATTATGGAATTCTTGGTATTAAGCATCTAGATGTTAGTTGTCCATAATCTTGTTTGTGTATCCAAGAAACAGAATTTAGAAGCATAAAAGACTAACTTCTCTAAATCATAGTCCAGAGTGCTTTTTTTTCCAGATTGGAATTGTTTTCTATTTAAAAGGCTGATTTCCCCAAACATTTTTGTGGGGTATTTCTACCTTAATACTCATGAATGCAGACTTATTTTACAGTCAAATGATTTTCAGTTCACAGTATTGTAATATGTTTGATAATTACAAGCATTCTTTGAGGATACCTGTTCAAGTTTACAGACACACCAGCTCTTGCTAAATTGAAACAGAGGGAAAGGCATCTCTTTGGTATGGACAAAGACTTTCAAAGTCCTAAAACAAAGCTTGACTGAAAAATAACTGCAGAACAATAATGCTTATTTTGATTCTTTTTTTCTTAGAAGTGTTGCAGATATGGTACAATCCAGACAGGATAACAGTGCTTGGGAAATGTGCATGCTAAGTTATGA
Source organism: Egretta garzetta (assembly GCF_000687185.1). Lineage (NCBI taxonomy): Eukaryota > Metazoa > Chordata > Aves > Pelecaniformes > Ardeidae > Egretta > Egretta garzetta. The sequence goes on from NW_009259531.1 coordinate 485,466, forward strand.
ATTTAATTCTGTGTGTGTGTTTGTGTGAAATATTGCTTAACAGTATAGCTTTTGATGTGGCTGTTTCTAGCAGCAAGATTGTGTGAACCTTGGCCATCAACACTGAATAGTTCTAGCCCAATGAAGCAAAGCATGGGGATGGAGCATGGAAAATCCCCAGTGATCACACTGAAGCAGAAAAGTTAATGGAGGTTGTTTGTTTTTAAGAAACAGCCTGTTCTCTCAGCAAATGAGATGTCTGGTGGAGAAGTAGAAGTGAGAGAATTTTTCACTTCTATCAAGTAACACTGACAAAATTCTCAAGATCCTCAAGGCTGGCAATGATTTTGGGGTATGATTCATTAAAGGATATATTGCTTTCTAACTCACTTATTTCTAAGAGGAGTAAAATGAGGGTGTTTCAGAATTTTCTTTGCATAGCCTGAATCAATTATTTGAAATATTGTATGGCTTCTTCCTGTGAAGATGCTGTTCTGACTGCAGCTACGCAGGGCTCTGGGATAATGTTTATGATAACATGGCAAGAGATGTGAGAAGACTCTGTTCTAACTCTGAGACTTAATGTAGTTGTAATATGGAGCCTGTCTCTTCCTGGAAACAGTAACAAATAAGAGATTTGACCCTTTGTTGCATATGTGGATGGCACATCTGAATTTTGTCATACATATCTGGTCTTGCTGCAGTAATTATATCTGCTTAGTTACCCACTTAAAGAATGTCATAGTTTCCCTTCAAAACTGAAGTGAGGTGAACCATCTCAAGCCCATTATTATGTTAAAAATTTGTCTTATATTTTATCCCAATTGAGATAAAATGCTGAGCTACATATTAGTTACCTGTATATTTTTTAGTAAAGTGTGGTTGTCAGTTTTCAGTTCAGGTAAATATGTGGAAATGTTTCACACTGAGATTTTTATATTGCTTTATCTAACGAGAAAGTGTCTTTTATTCTTCTGTGGGTTAATTATTCTTACATAATACCTTCAGGCACAGGAGTTATGAAGATGGCTGATAATCCCGGAAGAGAGGGTCAAAAGAGTCTCCTGAACAAATAAAGTTTCCTGAATGTTCATATTTGCTGGGAAATATAAGAAAGATATTTAAATTTGAAGGAGTCTCCGCACCTTTTGGAGTCCCCTAAATAGTTATGTGGTATAAAAGCTAGCATCCTTCCCTAAGCTGAAGTTCTTTCCCATGAATGGGCATAGACCAAGTCCCTGGCTGTGAGAGTAGGTAAGCACCTATGACTTCTCAGCCAGATGCAGAGAGGGCGGAGTTTTCTTTCCTTTTAATTAAGCATGATTTTCTTTCTGTCCTTCAGTGTGTCTTCCTAGTTTATTAGTGGTGATGACTGAATTGTGAATGGTTGTGATGTTTGTAAATAAATAGTTTTACTTGCTTTTATTTGGTAACTATGATTTCAGACTAAGGGGCATTGTATTCCTGTAAGGGTAGTGATCCTTAAAATTTGGGCAGTCTTCTAGTGCCCTGATTTCCAAGACATTTCTCGGTGGCATGTAAAGGATAGCTGTCCATAACAGATCTCTGTTGGACTGTTTGATTTAGGAAAGAATAACACAACTACATGTGTGGAAAAAGTGCCTTCTGGTGACCTATGATAGCCACAAGAAATTGTTGGCATGTGGAAAGGTAATTAGGATCCCAAAAGTGCAGGAGAGAATTTGTGGCACAGGGGCATAACATGCTGAAGTTGTGTGTAGAATGACTAGTGACAATGGTGTTAATCATGTGTGTTGGCAGCATATAAAAATATGCCTGTTGCATTGCTTCTTTTTGTGTTAGTTGCAGAAAAAAAGGACTAGATTGAAAGTATGCAGCAAGAGGTATGGCCAGAATTAATTTCAACTTCGATAACTTCTAGTATCTAACAATGTACAGTTTGTAAATTCTGTCTGAGCTGTATGTATCTTTATGTCTAACTGCAAGCTCCAGTTGGATAGTAAGGCTGAGCTTCAGTCCTTGTATTTTCATCTTGGACTGAAATATTTAGTGCAGGACTAAGGCCCTTTGGAATGGTGTAAAGGGAAACAAGGCAAAAAGCAAAGCTGCAGTTTACTGAGACCCAGACAAATTCTGAGCGTACAATCCAGAGTTAATGGGATCTAATGCAAATGTTACTGTGTGACCAGGTGGCAGGAGCACTCCTAAACACGTGTGGAGTCAGTTTGAAAATATAAGGGACAGACTAAGCAAGGGACAAAGGACTGCTTTTCTACTGGGAAGTTCTGGAATATCAGCCTAGTAAGGTGAATGCAGTGTGGGAGGGGATCATGAAATAGAGAAAGCAGAAGACCACTTTTTTTTTTTTTTTTTTTTTTTTTTGCACCATTTATACTTCATGGGGGTTTACACATGAACAGCAGTAACTTTGTCAGAAACCTTGTCATGTAGCTGGTGGATTATGGAACATTTTAATTGCACTGCATTTCGTTGCCTTTTCCAAGACCACTCCCCTGTCCTCTCAGCATATTGTGCATCAGTCAGCCCCTTCAATTTATAAATAATCATATATTATTATGATATATCAGCAAAAGTTGGTTCCACATCTTTGCAGTGAGTGAATCGTATAACGTGATATATTCTAAAATGCTTCCTTGTAACTTAATAACTATGCATGAAATCTCACGAATAAGAAGGCCACTTTTAAATAAAAATTGCTATTACAAATTTTATTGGGCTTATCAAAGCTACCATCCAATGCAGATTTTTATGGAGATGATCTCTTTTAATTCTCTTGCTCGGCAAAGTCTCAGGTGAACTACCAGTATAGGAAACTAGCTGCTTAGAAGATGTTTTGCTCCAGACGTTTTGTGTTACAGGCAGATGAATGGGAGACTGCATCAAAGAGCTTCATTTTTTTTCATGGTTCAGTGTTCAGGTGGAATATGAGTGCAACCAAAGCAAACGCTGTCAGCCTTACATTCATCTCGGGAACCTTTCCTCCCTTCCCTTGAGAGAAAGTGAGCTAAGAAAAAAGAATCTATAGAATTGCATCTAAAATTCCCTAATTATATCAAGTGATATTTCTGGAGGGAATTAAAAAGTGTAAGACTAAAATGAGGCAGATTTTTTTTTCTCTTTATGGTGCTTGTATGTGACTGCCTATTTTAAGGTGCCTGCAAGGGAAAAAAGAAGACCCGGGGAACTACAGACCAGTCAGTCTTGTCTCTGTGCCTAGTAAGATCATGAAGCAGATCCTCCTGGAAACTATGCTAAGGCACATGGAAAATATGGAGGTGACTGGTGACAGCCAACATGGCTTCACTAAAGCAAATCGTGCCTGACAAATTTGATGTCCTTTTATGACAGGGTTACAGCGTTGGTGAATAAGGGAAGAGCAACTGACGTCTTTGCACTGGACTTGTGCAAAGCATTTGACCCTGTCCCGCATGACATCTTTGTCTCTAAATTGGAGAGACATGGATTTGATGGGTGGACCACTCAGTGGATAAGGAATTGGCTGGATGGTCACACTCAAAGACTTGGAGTAGAGACCAGTGGTAAGTGGCGTTCCTTATGGTTTGGTATTGGAGCTGGTGCTGTTTAACATCTTTGTTGGTGACATGGACAGTGGGATTGAGTGCACCCTCAGTGAGTTTGCTGACGACACCAGTCATCTAAGTTCACTAAGTTCATCTAGCATTCACTGTAGTAATAAATTAACTTACTAATGTATCTACATTTGTGAATAGTAACACGGTTAGCCCCCTCAAAAAACTGCCCAAACTTGAGATTTCACACTGTCAAGTATATAATGAGGTTCTGACTGCATAGCTGTGGAAGGTACAGGAGCTAATTGGAGAGATTTTTCAGGTGATTGGCATATGAAAGTGGCATATACTTCTGAGACACTTCAGAAAAAGAAGATATATAAAGGTGGTGCTCTCCATTAATTGTTTCTCTTAAAATTGTATTTTCCTGAAGATACATTGCTAAATATTCTGCCAGATGTTGTTGATCTAAAATTCTTAACAACATTCATGTGAATTTAGAATGCTAATAAACTGGTTTTCCAAAGCAGCTTGCTTAAAGGAAGTTGTCATCCTTATGAGACGGATGTCTTGCAGCACGATCTCTTACAGCTGCTGTTGCTATCATGTGGCTCTTTTGAGGCAAGTACTTCTTGATCTGCCATAAAAATTATGATAGCACAAACTGCAATTTATGAGGAAATGTAGCTACAAATGTACCTGTGAATGTGGTATATCATTTAATGGAGCTATTAAGTAGGAATTGGCCCATCTATAGAGGACCAAATACCTGGCAGGATTTTCACTGTAAAGACAGTCTAATACATAGCTATGTCTTTCACTAGCAGCCAGATTTTTATCAAGAACCCTGTAGAGTACCAGTCCTGTTCTGCCTTGCCTGGCCTTTCCGTGGTTTGTCTTGGTCTGCTTTCAGGCCATGTGTCTTTATACTCTGGGAAACAATGCTTTTAATGTAGCAGAGAGACAGTGAATTAAATATGGGCATATGAACAAATACAAGGCAAGACAAAGAGAACAGAAGCACACAGTGTTGCCACTTGTGCAAGTGGATCTCTTCAGGTGCTGACAAGAACGACCAATGTGAAGAGTATGATACCTAGGAAGGCAGTGAGAGAAAAGGACATAATTTCTTGGCAAGAACAGGCTAAGAACACTAGTAACAAGGTAATAATGAAATGCAAGGCCTTTGGTGCTTTCTAAAATGCATTGCAAGTACCCTTAAATGTAAACCAAATTTGCTTTTTAAAAAAAAAAAAACAACAAAGAAATATTAAAAAAGGGGCCATGAAACCATCATTACCAGTAAGTGGACATTTATCATGCAGCTACTGTGCTGCCAACTAGCATGAGGTTACTGAACAGAAGGTAACAAACAGGAGTTTCTTAAGTAGCAACCCTTATGTTAGTTCATTGGGTTTGCAACTGCATTCATGTACAAATTTCTAAACATTTCTGAGACATTCATTATTTAACTCAATTATTCAATCTAATTTCTGTAGGATAGACAAGTATGTTTATTTTAAATTGTGGTAAAGCGGAAGAGGATGCACAATGGCCATGTAATAAGCCTATGGCAGATCTAGAACAAAAATTAGGAGATAAGAGTATAACTTAAGATTTCTGATTCCTGTTCTAATATTAGAAACACAGAATATTTTACAGTAAAAAAGGTTGTATCTAGTCGTTGGTGTCTGTTGGGCTATGTGGCAGCTAGGGGAGAGTATTTATAATCAGAGTTTTGGTTATACGTGTTCACATTTATTGTCTACCCCAAATCAGGGGTTATTTTTTTGGTTTTGTTTGTTATTTTTTTGGTTTTGGTGGGGGGTGGTTTTTTTTTTTTTTGGTTTGTTTTTTTAGGGGGGTGGGTGGTTGTAGGTGGTTTTCGTTTGGTTTTGGTTTTTATTTTATTTTTAATCTGGCCTTGTGTCATTAATCCTACAATCTGTTCTTAATCTAAAATTCTAGAACAGTTCTGCCTGGAAGGAGATGGTAGAATTGGGTTGATGGTGAGTTTTATTTTACAGTTGGGCAAATACAAACCTCGGCAGCTGAATGGACTTTCTTCTCTGCAATGTTTTCCCAATGAACCTTGAAGACAAAATTGTAACTGGATGTAACATTCCTTTGGATGTCAAAGGACTAGAGGGCTAAATCACAGCTTAAGGCTTACAAGTCAAAATATTTTCTTTCATGATAGCCACATCCCCATTTTTCTTTTAGTTATTATGAAATCAAGACTTTGTGGTGGAGGAGTAGGACATTTCTATGTAAGGAGAGTAAGTTACCATTTGAGAATGTTTCCGTTTTACAGCATGGCTCATAGTACATTAATATACCCCTTTAAAATGCTAGTTGCTGAATCAGAAAGGTCCATCAGTCCAAGCCATTTTATATGGGAATTACATTTATAAATTCTTGTATTGGTATTTTTCTTTTTTTTCTTTAAATAATTCTTCCTTACTGATATCCTCGAATAAAGAACTAATTTTAAATAAGTTGTTGCCAGCCTAGGGTCTGGCCTTTATCCTCATTCCTTAACATTAGCCTGAAGGTTTAATTCAAGTTGTATTTAGTGGAATACTTTTGTAGTCCTTCATTTACATGTATGCCAACAAGCTTAAATGCACTGCAACCTTGGAAGACTTTCAAAGGAAGTAATAATTCCTCTGAAATAGGTCTTTTGAAAGCTTTATCTTGTTCTTTCTCTTTTTGTTAATCTTGGAGCCCCTTAGCATGTCAAAGCAATTTTTCTAATGTCACATCTTCTAGACATTAGCATGAAAGAGCTTTAAAAGATGATTTGAGAAAGAATAAATGTTGAATGAGCATTTATTATAGAGCCGTTTATGCTACATTTGCATTTTGACTATATTTTTGATGTGAAATGTTTGAAAAGCAGGCTAATTTGAAAGTCAATAGTCTCTAAACAATGTATACTACAAGTCTGTTTACACTGAACTGTTTCCTTTGTGCATTAATTTACAAAAATAAGATTTCATTAGGCCTAAGCTGATTTGTTTATAAGGATGAGATTAGACTAGTCTCATTAGTCTTAATGTTGAAATGGTATTCCCTTTAGAAATTTGGTAGTGATCAAATGTTGCTCTTTAAGTTATGTTCAAGAGAATAGGGACAAACTCATCAGTCAAGTGATACTGATCTTTTTTGAGTCTGATTCCTTCCAATTCAATGATTATAGAATTTAATCACTGAAGAATACCCAGGTCTGGAATGAGAAGGATGGTATTTATTTATTACAGTGCTATTTTTTTTAAATTTTGAAAACATGGCAGACTGAAGTTGTCTGTGTGTATAGTCGCTAATAAACTGAAGTTGTGCATAATTTGCATTATTTTGTTTATCTTTGTGAGACTGGACGGATAGCATTTGGAACATTGATAGCAGTAGTTGTATGCTACCAGGGTAACATGTCATCCATGTGGGTATGTTGTCCAAGATATTCTGGAGAAAGTACCTAAAAAATTTTCTGTTTTCAGGCATCACAATATTCTATGTATGTTGTTTTAAAAGTCCATGCTATTGTGGGGTTTCTGGAAATACTACTTTGTAGACAGCTTGCTAATTACCAAAATTTAAAGAAAAGTAAGAAGAAAAGAGGATCTTCCTTCCATTTTTACATTTCCAGTGAAATCTCAGCTTTAGTAGAAGGATCAAAATATTAACAAAGAAGAAAAGAATAAGTTTGATAGCTGTAATCTGTAATGGTCAAGAAAAAGATACAAGATAAACATGGGGATGATGTGAGTACCCAGCAGGCAGTAAAAGAAATCTGGATGAGCCGTACCTTCAGATAACAACCCTACGTGGTAGTCAGTACTCCAATCATAGCCCCCGACTCTGTTGTATGGTAGGAACTTGAAGAGCTGCTGATCTTTTAACTCCGGAAAAGAAATTCCCTCTTTTCTATAGGCATCCAGTAGTCACATCAGTCATCACAAATATTGCCTTTTAAAAATTTTTATGTGTATTAGTTTATAAAACTAACTTTAGTTAATATTATTCTCGAGAATTACTGATTTGGAAGGTGTTGTTGTTTTGTTTTGTTTTGTTTTTTTTAAATATAGCAGGCTTTATCATAATGATGGGATTATTACTATTTCCTGGGGAACACCTTGTGTTGTAATTTCTGACATGTTCCTGTCACTGAGTCCTCAGTACAGGAAAGACTCAGAGTCTGTGTTGGTGCAATAATAAAAGAAGGCGTAGCATAGAGAAGGGAGGGAGTGAGCATTTAACCACTGCATAAATCCCATAAGGAATATCTTTGATTTAAGTAATGCAGTAGTGAACCCACCTTTACCTCATCTTCACTGTAGATTCAACTGTTGTTGCCATCCAGAGAGGAATTGCAATTTCCCCAGCCTAGAAACCTTAAAATACTGCTAATTACCCATCATTCTGATGTCAAGAAAGCCATAATCATTCTAAGTATGGCTAATGTGCAATTACACAGAAGCTGCCCTCCTTAAACACTCCTTTTTAAGTTCTCGCAACATACAGAGGGCAAATCTTCTGGCGCCAAGTTGTAGAGATCAAAGGGACCTGGTAGTAGCAAGGATTCTAAAGTGCCAATAATATCAGAAAACAGGGAATCCGCAAAAATGAGCAACTTCTCCATGGGTGTTCTTGGAAGGTATATTTTTCGTTCCTCTTGAGATATCTGGGTTACTTTTTTTAAAAGCTCTGTTGAAATATATATTCTCAGAGCAGCGACAAGAAGATTCAGGATACAACTAAATACAACATGGCCTAGTGTAGGTGTGTATATATCTTCAGGTATAGAAAAGATGTCTGGACTATTTTATGAGGTGTTTATCTGTTTACATGGAGAGCTATATACACATACAAGTGTTTAAACATACGTATAGTAGTTGTCAGTGCTATCTGAGTGACTTACAACAACTATTCTAATTCTTGAAGTGGCAATCTAATTGAGGGGGGATAGCAGGGAAGGGTTTAAATCTGAAATATAACAGATCTTAAACAGATCCCCCCTGACTCTTCAGATGGTATTTGCTGTAAGGGAGTACATAAAACACAAGTGAAAGATTTACACTCTTACTGTCATTCTCAGACACACACATATATATATACAGGGGAAGAAAAAGAAACTCTTTATTTGTGAACTTTCTGAATAAGGTAAGAGTGTTCTCATAAAAGTAAGATTTTTAAAAGGGAATTGTTGAAAATGGCCTAAGAATAAAACTTTTGAACGCTGTCTCCTTTTTTTCCTTGGTATGAATAAAAGCTCTAAAAGCTCTAGCCTTTAACCTTTTCAGGTCTTTCTATTCATTTTCTGAAGAGATTTACATGAGAGATGTTCTTTTTTGTTTGAGTTGTTTGATATAGGTGATGATCATGTAAGTGCAAGGGCCTATCTTTCTCAGGATCTTAGACCTCAGCACTGAGCTAAAAGCTCACTCTCAGCAGTGGATAGCAGATGAAAATGCCTCTGTCCTACTTCAAATGTTATTTCCCTGGAAGTTTTATCATTTCAGGGCTAATGCTTTACTACTTGGGTGCCTCCAAACCCTAGCCTTCAGAGAAAACTGTAAGAGGTTGTATAGTACCCTGGGCAATCCTAAGAGGACATCTACTAGTATGAAGTAGTTGCCTGGGGGCTGAACTTCATCAGTCATGGTATCTGTAGTAGTCTGTGTCCCTTTTCTCTTTCTATATATGCAAGTGAGTTTTGCCCATGCATTTAGACATGAGAACAGAAACGTTCTTTAAATAGGAGACTTTCAGGGAAAGACAAATTCTGAAGCGAACAGTCATGTTGTCCAAGTAGATTCTTGCCCTGTGCATGCCTTTTGTAAATGCACTCAATACTAGAGCATAGCAATTCAAGAAGCAGAATGCTTGTGGTTGGAATTTAACATAAAGCCCCAATCACTTCCATATATTAGAGATTTTGTGGCTTCCTTTATGTGAATAAATGATAATAGACTAGGCAAATTCTGGCCTTCCTGAAGTCAATTAAAAAAAAAAATCCCATTCTATTTACTAGGTCTAGGATTTAATTTATTGGCCCTAATAGTTTGGGGTTTTTTTCAAATTCCAGCTAAATTATTTTTTCTGCTTGCTGCATACTTATCTTGCAGCTTGACCATTTCTTTCTTTGTTGTCACTCAAGACTTGCTTTCCAAAATCTACTCCATGTTATTTGCAGGAGGAATTACTGAACTCTCAGGAGGAGCAGTTCAGCAATTTTACCATGTTTCACAGTGCATTGCACAATGATCTGCCTTACATTATATGCTTCTCTTCCTCCCCCAGCTCTCACTTACTATATCAGGGATTGCCCAAGTTTTTGTTTGCGCTAGCATCCAGAGTAGTAGCAGCGACCACTGATCTGACAACAGCTACTAGTGTATCTTGTCAAGCTTACTTTGAATACTGTGATAAGAACAAGTAGTTTCTGAACCTACCTGTGACAGGTGAGTAAAAAAGGACTTTTCCAGTTATGATCATCTGCTCTAATAAAAAACTTTTCTAAAGAAATGTTATTTCGCTAGAAATGTAGAGACATAGGGACTAGGAAGCACACAGAACTTAATTTTCAGGAAGATGGGAATTGGAGACTACAGAGGCAGCCTCCTCTGGCAACAGCCTTGTGCTCCCTCTTGAGCAAACCCTAGCATTACAAACAGGGTCAAAGCTCAGTGGTTAGCAGACCCTTAGATTGTATTTACACATTTAGATACGAGCCATAATATCCTATTTTATAAGATAATGTCCGCAATTTCTGCAGATTTGGATGACTTCCATCTTTCTTAAATTATCGCTTCTTAGATTATCACTTTTTACTTTTCTATTCTGAATGATCCTTGGTGTTTCAGGTTAATTTAATCCAGGTCATGAACCCAATAGCTTTATTCTTTTGTAATGTACTCTCTTGATCTTTTTTGACCTTCTCCCTATTTTTGTTTTCCTCATGTCATCCTGTTTTCCTGATTTTAGTTTTATAAGTTCATTCATGTTCTTCAGAAAGATACTTTTCAATACATATATATTTTCAGTAGTCAAATGTATGGTCCCATTCTATAAATAATTTACTTTCTTTCATGCTACTTGTTACAGTTGTGTTGTTGTTGTTGTATTAATTTTGATAATTTGTGCAAAGCTTAATACATGAAATATGAATAAACAGCAGTAAACACTGAGGCATCTTAATTTCTTTCTCGTGAGCATTCAAAAAAAAAATAGAATAAACCAGAAATTCTGCTCCTCTGAGACGGATGCTTCAGTGTTATGAATATATCCTTGGAAAAATGAAATAATGACCATGGTCAGGTGAAAATACTAGTTCTACATTTTATATGTTGTAGTTTTTATATTGTTGCTTTTACAGCTTCCTTGCTGAAAAGAAATTTAGCTTTTGGATAACAAAACAACTCTGTGTAAGATAGGTATTGTATTACAGTGCCACCTTCTACTTAAATTTAGAAGACTCAGAACTGTGCAAATAGTCTGAAAGTTTATCAGGTGATTATTTTACAAGGAATCAGATTTGCTGAGCCTTACCTTTTTGCACATTTCTAAAAGTTACTGCTGCTAGTTAATTCTTCTGCAGGTAGTTTTGCAGTGGGTTGACCCTGGCTGGATGACAGGTGCCCACCAAAACCACTCTATCACTCCCTTCCTCAGCTGGACAAGGGACAGAAAATACATCAAAAGGCTTGTGGGTCAAGATAAGGACAGGGAGAGATCACACGCCAATTACTGTCACAGGCAAAACAGACTCGACTCAGGGAAATCAGTTTAATTTTTTACCAATCAAATCAGAGTAGGGTAATGAGACAATAAAACCTGAAGCTTAAAACAACACCTCCCTACCCCTCCCTTCTTTCCGGGCTTAACTTTACTCTTCATTTTCTCTACCTCTTCCACCTCAGCAGTGCAGGGGGACGGGGAATGGGGGTTGGGGTCAGTTCATCACACGCTGTCTCTGCTGTTCCTTCCTCCTCAGGGGGAGGATTCCTCACACTCCTCCCTTGCTCCAGCCCGGGGTCCCTCCACAACAGTCCTCCAACATGAGACCTTGCCACAGGCTGCAGTTCTTCACAAACTGCTCCAGCATGGGTCCATCCTTTCCATGGGGTGCAGTCCTTCGGGAACAGAGGGCTCCAGCATGGGTCCCCCGCGGGGTCACCAGCCCTGCCAGCAAACCCG
>NW_009259531.1:497227-536958 GCF_000687185.1 Egretta garzetta
AGGGCTTCCCATGGGGTCACAGCCTCCTTCGGGCACCCCCCTGCTCTGGCATGGGGTCCCCCCTGGATTGCGGGTGGAGATCTGCTCCCCCGTGGGCCTCCCTGGGCTGCAGGGGGACAGCCTGCCTCACCATGGCCTGCACCAGGGGCTGCATCTCTGTTCCTCCCCTTCCTTCTTCACTGGCCTTGGTGTCTGCAGGGCTGTTCCTCTCACCTATTTTCGCTCCTCTCTCTCTGGCTGCAATTGTGCAGGTTTGTTTGGGTTTTTTTCCCCCTCTTCCTAAATACATTATCCCAGAGGCACTGCCACTGTTGCTGATGGGCTCAGCCTTGTCCAGTAGTAGGTCTGCCTTGGAGCTGTCTGTCTTTGGCTCTGTTGGACATAGGGGAAGCTTCTGGCAGCTTCTCACAGAAGCCGCCGCTGTAGGCACCCTGCTACCAAAACCTTACCATGCAAACCCAATACAAATTTCTAGTTAAAGCTTCTGCCTAGTTGTGTTTTTGGAAGGTGAGGGAATGTTAAGTATAATGTAGCAAAACGTGACCCCTGATAACTGTGCTCTTACCTAAAGCACATTAAAAAAACCACCAAGGGCTGCTTTGTCCACTTCCCTGAAAATGAAAAAGAAGGGATCAAAAAGAGAGGTGCCCAAGAGACTTTGAACAGGTGATTACCTTTTGAGGTACAGGTCAGGAGCTCATGGAAAAGGCAGAAGTCAGTCTTTAGAATTGGTGAATCCCCTTCAAAGTTAAACAGCTCGCTGGTTTCTCAGACTGGTTTCTCATTGCTTCTGGCTCCCTGGTAGGAGCCCAGTAACCTTAGAACCAGAGCTAATCTACTTCTGTTTTTTCTGTTTCTATGTTCTTGAACGTGTTAAGCTATTCCAGATGGAGAGCAATGTCTGAGGTTGAGTTGTTGATCATCAATTGAACAGAATATACAACCTGACCAGATGTTAATTAATTAAAATGTTCCATTCACAGTGCAGTTTGAGAGTGACATCAAGTGGGATGTGCTACACAAAATTGTAATCTAGTAATTCTCCCTGCTGACTGCAGTCTTTTACTAACATCTCATCTTTTTTCATAACTCTGGATCCTGGTTAGTAAACTGTTACTTTGATACTTTTGCTGGTATAAACAAAACTTTCATGTTGAACAGCAGTTTGTGTGCTTCCATGGAGAGAATATACACAATGTTGATATATATCCAACCCCCGTGGCTCCTACACAGTCTCATAAATAGGCATTAAGCTCTATTTATGCCTATTCACCCCTGTTCATTGACATGGAATACAAGAATGTGCTGGTCCTGCTATTTTTCCATGCTATAATTACACTGAACTCCAAATTTCTACACGGTGTGATGTGGTCTGTATGTGAAATAGGGCTCCAGGGATGCTGTTTTATTGACCATGTGACATTGACATTTGGAACACTGAGGTGGGATACAGATGGGTTTCTGTGGAACAAGGCTGGTTTACCCCAGCTTAGTATCTGGCTGCTGTTTTTCTTTGGGTCCAGTTCAGCATTCAGTGACTGAGCAAAGCTCCAAATTACTTCAATTAAGAGGTTAGACTGAGTACGCACTAGTGTAGTAAGTCTTTTTAAGGTGTTAGCATCACAAGTTTCATATGCATGTGGAGGTAAAAACTGTTTTCATATAGGACATTGGAACAAACCTATGAATTGTTCCCAGGCTACTTGGGTCAAAGGTCCCCCATAGCTCCCTGCCACCCAAGATGAGTATTGTTTGGGTCCTGGAGGAGGAGAATTCTGCAAGTACCAATATCTGTGACTTGTCTGTCCAATTAATAATCAGAAAAAAATTGCAAATATAAAGAGGAACTGGTAGTGATCCTACTATTAAAGCATTAAATATTTTATAGCATAAGAGCACTAAGTCAGACTTCACTAAAGCATTTGAAATTAGGACCTCTTTAAAAAAATACAGCAGTTGGAGGGGGAAAAAAAAGCTTCAAAGCTGCTTTTTCTCCCCCTTGGAAACCTGCTGGTGTTAGGATAAAATGAATAGAGAAAAGAGAAAGGTTTGCCTTCTAATAAAGCATCTGTTGCCCACTTTGAACATTTCTTACTTCTTTGTGAGTGTGTCTCTTCAGTTATGGCAACTACTGACAATGAAGAACAGAGGTATAGAAAAAGACAATACCTGTTATATAGCCAATATTTCTGATTTCATGTCACTTTGAACAGAATCTTCATTTGACCACATGCTGTGTCCAAAAGGAATTTCTTTGTTGGCTGATCCAAAGATGCCATAAGATGCTCAAAAAAGTAAACTGCAGGAATCTGTTCAATAAGAAAGTTAAAAATGAGTCTTACAATTCATTCAGTGCACTGCTATCTCTTTTAACTTCAGCCTGTTTTGGCATGCTGCACAAAAACTCAATTCAAATGACTTATGCTTTTTTTCCCTTCCTTTTAATGTTGTTAATTCTGGTCATGGACTATAGATTTCCTTCATCTTGGAAATAAAAGGTAAAAAAATAAACAACTCCATACACATTAAAAATGTGAGAAGGAATAAGAGGTGCACATACATTGCCGGATTGTTTAGAAACCTGTGGACAGTTATTATTGCCACCGAATTTTAGCTGCTGTAACCGAGCCTTGTGAGGGCTACCCTCCACAAAAGATTTGCAGCCTTTCACAGTAGGAGGTTCTTAGGTTTGGCTGAGGTACTCACCTGAGTGATTCAGCAAAATTTTGGCCAGACTTCAGACACTTTATTTTTCTGTCTTCTATGAATGCTTATGATTTGAGGCCAAAATGGGAGAGCATTGTATTCTAAGGGCTACTTTAATTTCTTCCCAGCCAGCTCTTATCCTACTTGCAACGGACAAAGTCAGCTCATGACTGCCTGTTGAAGCATTAGGCAAAGGCAAAGTAATGAAATATAATCTTAAAGTTTGACCTAATTCAACTGAGTTTAATGAAAAAAAAAAAGCTACTTTCATTTTTAATGGATATGGGAAAATATGAAGTTTTAAATAGACAAACATTTGGATCTTTGAATTATTTAGAGTAGATAAGGTTGCGAAGATGACTTCCTTTGCAACCCTTTTTTTGGTACTCTTAAGGTCTCAAAATTTTCTCCTTCAGATTCTTTCCTACTTTAGCCTCAAATCTATTTTAGAATTTGAAGAAAAGCACTTGTAGGTTGGTTTAGTGTTGGGTTTGGGTTTTTTTTTTGCTTAAAATTATGTATACTTTTTCTTGTGAATCACACTGCTCATAAATGGAAGGAAGGTACCTGTGGGTCTGGACATAATTAAATTAAGAGTTGTAAGGCACTCTACTCAACAAAGATGTTCTTAATTACTCAGATTTAGTTAATGACACAGATTTGTAAATGAATTGTAAAGATGCTCAGAGATGCTCACATGGTACAATAGTGAGAATCTTTAGCACATGGATGTAATTATTACAGTTGAATTTTGTTGTGATTGCAGTCTAGTACTATTAGCCAGGTGGACTATTATATTGGATTTTTAAATATTCAGGCTAGCTTTAATTTCTCACTTGCAATGTCTTCAACATAAGAAATGTAGCATGCTTTTGGAAGGAGTTAAGGCAGGTTATACAGAAATTACATATATCAGACGCTTTATGGTATTTGTGTGGAGCCTTGTGGTGATAAAGAGAAAACAAGACATGCATGTATCTTGCAAATGTTACAAACAGTTGTTGTTATACAGACAGAAACTGAGGTTGATTCATTTAGTGTGGTCCATACCACAATGCAATACAAAAATTGGCATATGAAATCAAACATGCCGTCAATGAAATTCAGTGTCAGAGACAGCACAGGATTTTGCAAGAAATAATCTCGTGCCGTGATCCTACTCTTTGATCTCAATAGGAAAGCTCATTGATGTTAATGGAGCAGGGCTGAGTCCTTGCAGAATAACCTGTTCCAACAGAGAAAGGTGTCTCTGTAACCCCTTCTTTAACAGTGGTTGGCTTATAAACAGACTGATGAGGACTTGGATCCCTTCTAATAATAACTTAACCTACTTATTTTATAATGATGTTTTTGTAAATATCTAATTCCTTTTTCAATCTCATTCCTGTCTCAGACTCAAATTTGTCATTTTGCAGTGAGTTCCATGG
This sequence comes from Egretta garzetta, assembly GCF_000687185.1. Classification (NCBI taxonomy): domain Eukaryota; kingdom Metazoa; phylum Chordata; class Aves; order Pelecaniformes; family Ardeidae; genus Egretta; species Egretta garzetta. The sequence goes on from NW_009259531.1 coordinate 501,361, forward strand.
GTTTAATAACTGTTTTGTTAAATGTTTCCTTTCATTGGTTTTGTATTTATGCTTTTTGCTCTTTAACTCACTTTACCTTTGTATGTATTTTAAAAGAGAGCAAAGAAGAAAATTCAATCTGTTATCCATATCCTTCATTACTGCCAAATACCTTTTCAGGTCACCTCTCTCATTTCCTCCATAAAATAGGAGGATTTCCCTGAGTCCTAAGTAAGTTTACCTGGGAAAATACATGTGTCAGCTTGCAAAAATTCAGGAGAGATCAAAAGAATAGTCTGAAAATAGAGTTCCTAGAATATTTTCTGTTAGTTCCCTAATATTCTTAAAACTATTCTTTTGTTTCTCACTGAAAAATTAAATTACTAATTATACAAGCCCTGGAGTCATGAAGGAGCAACACATCCACTTCATGTAGGTGTTTGAGAAAAGTCTAGAAGATTCTGGCCCTTTGAGAAAAGATGACACAAGCTTTGGAAACACAGGTTTGTGTATGGCATACAAGATGGGCAAATGAACTCTGCCCTTGTGTAAACTTCTCTGGACCAGTAGTTCCTTAGTCTGGTATGGCAGAAACATTGAGGTTCTGCTGTGAAGCTGAACAGGCTTGCTCTGAGAAGGGGAAGGGTGGCAGGATTTGTGCTGACAGACCCTATTACTAACCAGATTTGAGCATTATGTTATGTTCCATTTCAAATGAGGGCACAGCAGATACTCCCATTTAATCATTAGCAACTTACCTCTAGGCTGGCCACCCTCTGTCTCATTTGAATTCCTTGGTCCACAGCCACTGCCAGCTTTCCCGAGGGGTTTACTCTATGAATTATGCATTCCTTCTCTCCAGTCATCAATAATGTTACTCAGAGCAGATGTATGTTCTGTAATTGATTAGTTATCTCTTCATGGCAAATAGTAGAGTTTGTGATCGAGTAAGCAGGTTTGTAGATTCTCTTGATCAAAGCATCAGAATCTGATTATGCCTCCTATAAAGAACGTCCTTTGAAGTGGATCAGCACTCAGGTAATTCAATTATCTTCTTTCTGGAGAATTCGTCTTGAAAGGAGGTCATTTGCTCAGGTACAAAGAGGTGGAAGATACTGTTTCCATTATGACCCATCTGGTGGTGTTACATCGGCCTTGGAAAAAAAGAAGTGAAGATTATTTATAGTATGTTCAAAGTAAAGATGTGATGAGTCTTTTTTTTTTTTAGTTCTGTAGATTAAATAGAAATGATAATTTATCTAAAATGGATCCTGTATTATATTTATCTGTATCTGATCCTTCTATGCTTCTAGAGAAAATGAACGTTTCCCGAGTTTAAACTTAAACTGTACTAGGACTTTTCAGAACACTATACAAACTGAAATTTTTACCTACATTTGCTCATAATTCTGGATGGAAGTCCTTTTTCCAAACCAGACATCACTCTCTTCTTGTTTCTCTCCATTTACATCAGGCTGAAAGTTTCCAAAGGATATCCAGTAATCCAGGAATTATTTTTCCACACCTGTTCTTTCCCAGGCATGTATCAACATTTCATATTTCATTATTAAAATGGATCAATGGTTCTCATTAGGTACCACAAGAACTTTAATACAAAGAAATGAAAAGTACTGCCAAATGCTACTTTAAAGCTGAGAACTCTAAGAAAAGTGATGGAAAAAAGTGAAAGGCATTTTTAATTTGAGCACCTTTAAAGATTAGAATTATATTATTAATTTCCTTCTTAAGCATGAACTCCTTAGTGTCATTTATACTGTAGATACACATGAAGTTTGCAGCACTTCCCAATGCAATGGACAGGCACTTGAGACAAGGCCTATAGAAGATCCTGTTAGTACTGAAATCTTTCTTCAGTTCTCAGTTAAGGAGAGATGAAATCGATGTGGTGCATAATTGCTCTGTAGCATGATAGATTTCATCCTGAGAACATTGGGAAGACTCCAAATGGCTGGAAGAGATTTTTCCTCAGATCTGAAGATAGTATAAAAATGTGCGAAAAAAAATAATTAATTTGTTCTTTTTTCTTCTACTCCACAACACCCCTGCTATAATCTTTCCTTTCTTCTTCTCAATGGGTAGATCAGATACTAGAAGGACTTTTTTTTTTCTCTTAAACGTGGGTCTGATGGCTGTAGAATCTGACAAACATTGCAGGGTTAAAAGCTAACATGAAGGCTGAATGAGTGACAAGAAGTCAGATTAAGAAAAGCCTTTTAAAACAACTATAAAAGTAACAGACTCCTGTGGTTTGTGGAATATTTGAATGGAGGGGAAAAAAATAGATAATCCTTTATTCTTTCTTTCTTTTTTCTTTCCCTTTTTGGATTTTCTTAGATGAATTCCGTGGCCAGAATGATGCCCCAGTTCCTATCTCCATAACAAAGGGCAGTGCAACCTGACAGGATCTAGCATGGAGCTTCCAGTTAGGAGTCTCTACCTCAATGTTTTCTCTCCTGTCTTTAGCCTTCAGGATCATGTCTCCTGAAAGATGTGAAGGTATCATAACACTGATAAATAGGTTCTCTTACACATTCTTTGTTATCACTGGACATCAGGGAACATATGGCAACAATACTTCCTGAAGTGGTGGTATACATGGTATATCTTTGTAGTTAGTTTGAATTATGTGAGATTTCACTTTATATCTCATACCATCCTCTGCTGGTGGATGTTCAGTGGCCCTTGGTAAATCTGTCCATAGTAGAGGACAAGGTGGTCTCCAGATTCAGTGTTTGTAAGAACTGACAAATCCTGCTAAGTACATGTTTCTAGCCAGAAGGCAGAATGATAAAAATGGAAACAGCTGAAGGAAAATGAAAAATAGCCAGCCTTTGAGACTTTTAAAGGGAGCAGTCTCCTTAGGACCATGTGGAATTTCTGAAAGAATTCTTTAAACCTCTCACTGTGAAGAAATGTCTTTTTTTGTGGAAAGGAAGGCAGGCCCACAAAAATATATTGAGGATTTAATATCTCTTCTTTCTTCTCTCTTCAATTGGTGTCACTTGTGTCTCCTCCTTGCTCTTTAGGCTTCTCTATGTTTGCCTACCTGTGGCCCCTTTGAGATACTTTCTGGGATAAGAAATGTTTCTCTGTACACTTTTGATGGGAACTTTCAAGTGGAGACAAAGGCTTCAGGGTCCTTGCTCTGGCTGGTTTTTTTGTACATTAATTTTGTCTCTTTTGGGTGACCTATGAGACTAGCCCAAGCTAACTAAGACCTCCACAACCTTCCTTAATTTCATAATCTTCCATGCACACATATACACGTCCTTTTTGTGTTAAAAATATTTCTGAAATTGTGAAATCAGGAAATTTAATGTGCAAACTTAATTTGATTCTTCTATACATCCCCTGGCTCTGCTCTGTACCCATCTCACCTGTTGACATTTCTGATCTCCTGGGGCCATATTTCTAAGTATCTTAAAGTATGGTATGTAAACCACTTTATCTGAATGGTGTGAGGATTCATTTTCCTAGTGGAGTATGGTTATAGCACTCTGTCTCCATAGAGCAAGGTTGATTTAGGTATATTTTCAGGAGAAAAGGAAATAATTCCTTTCTGCTCTCCAGACAATGATCTGCTCTTATGACTAAGGCATTATCTTGTTTGCTAGCTCCATAGTCTTTAATTTAAAACTCATAATAGTCTCTAAGAAACAATTGCTCTTGATTCTGGTTTTGCATCCTTTTTTTCTTGGCTATCGCTATTCAGCTGTAATGTTTTGAACATTACTCCTTTGAAGAAGTGCAGTGTCCTTCCTTATTCTGAATCTTATTGACCAAAGCTAGACGTGGTATGAAACATACGGAGTGGTCTGAAAGCAGACTTTCTTCCAGACACAGATAGTCCTAGTGGCCATACTTTGGCCCAAAAGAAGAGTTCATGCATCTTTTAACAATTCTAATCCAGTTTTCCCCTTCCTACTGCAGGGAGTGCTGAAAGCTGTCTTTGCTCGTAGCAAAGGAAATAAATTTTGTGTTCAACTACTTTAAAGTCTGGGAGCAAGCAATTCATGCCATCATTAAAATCCTTGAAGTGACTTCTTGGGCTTGAGGGCTGAAATTACATTTGTTCCAAAGAGTGTGTATAAATATTTACAGGAAATTTTTTGATCCCATTCCATTGTGGTGGTCCTTTTGCCTGCCTGATGTATGTTTCAACTGTGTGGACCTGGGCAAAAGGATCTAATTTAATTTTCCTATGTCTATCTATTCTGTAACTGAGTAGGACAAGACAGGGCTGCCTGTTCCCAGGTGTCTCTAAAGCACCTACTGCAATAGGATCCTAGCCTTGGTTAAGACTCCTAGATGCTAAAATACCATTATTAATTATAATGATGAATATAAGGTATTAATTAGTAGTCTGAATTTTACCAGCACAGTTGAATAGGATGCTCTTCTCTAGGAAGCACTTAGATAGTGTGGGAACAGCAGAATGAGACTTCATTTTTTTGGTTGTGTGCAGTGCAGGCTATATGCAGGTCAAGCTCTGTTAGGACTCTTAAGCCTGTTGAGTCAGTACCTCATTCTCCATTACAAACATCTCCTATGAAGTAATAATATGTTGCTTTGGCACAGTTGACCTAATTTAATTGTGTCTTCTCTTCTCGGCTGAATTTTCTCAAAATATTTTTCTCAAAATACCTGTACTGTGAGAGTTCCAGACTTACTGCTAAAGCAAAAGTCCATTAACTTTGTTATTTTATTTTTAAGTTCATGGCTACATATGATATGAACCTGCGTAAAGCGTTTTGAATGGGAAAACTATAATCAGAAAGGGAAAAAAGAAATTACCTAATTGTTTCTTTGCTTCTACTGCTGCTGAAGAAGTAAAGTCCATTTAGTATAATGACGATGGTAGTTGCTTTACAGTATGTGTGTGACCATGGAGTTATTCCACTGAAAGCCATGGAACACTGATAAAATATAGGCATGTGAATGCTGGAGCACTAGCCAAGCAATGAGGAAGTTAGGTGGATAGGACTATTGGAATGGAAACAGCAATCATTAAATACAAGTGTCAGGATTTTTACGTGTGACTGTGACTTCAGGCAGTTTTGCAACTGATACTAGAAAGAATAGAGAAAAAAAGAAACATCCTATTAAAATAAAAAAGTTTTCAAACTTTACAGACCAAAAATATAAGCCATTCAAACAAATCACTGAAAACACTCTTACAGTTTCCATATGTTGTACTTCTTGAATAGATGTGGTTTGTAGCGGCTTATCAATGGAGTGGCAATAGAGCATCTGGACTGACCAACTGGGGGTGCCTGGAGCCAAGCTGGAGTAATGCTGCTCCCCTCTGTGTCAGTGGGGCTTGAACCTGTGGGCTCGGGAGCCCTCTCTGATGGGTGAATTAAATGAATGCTTAATTCTCTTCTCTTCTCTTCTCTTCTCTTCTCTTCTCTTCTCTTCTCTTCTCTTCTCTTCTCTTCTCTTCTCTTCTCTTCATCTTACACAAACTCTGAGTCATTAGTGGACTGCCTGCTGTAGAGATCTCTGGGCTTTACACAATCTGGCAGTCTCTCTGTCACTGGGAAGGAGATCTGAATCAAATCACAGCAGAGAAGAAGAAAAATTTCTCTTATGAGAGCTGTCACCTTGCTTTTAAAGATGGGTAGGATTTGAAGGGGAAAAAAGTATTCAGAAAGAATGTATTTATTTCCATAATTCAGCAAACTTTCTAGCTTGAAATATTTTATCATTGTACAGGGAGTTTTCTCTTGTCTCCTTCTGTGTGACCTCATATGCAACTTCGCACACTGTGATGTGAGGGACCACAATAATCTTAATCCATCCAAAACGTGGGAGACAGTAGCCCATGACTGCAATAAATCCTATGAACAGCTTCTGGAATTAAATAATGTTATGTTGATATCAATTATAAATATTTTAAGTATTCAGCGGTTTCCAGTTATATATTCAGTCTTGGGTTTTCCAGAATAAATGGAGCTGTGGATCTGATAGGAGCAGTGCTGTGGTATGTTTCTGTTCTGTGTTCTATTTTAAAAAAATACAATAAAGAACTAATTATCTTGAATTCAGCACTGCAGCCTGGACTACAGTAAAGATTTGAATTATATCTCTACTGTGATGAAATGTGTTTGGTTCTGTGTAAGAAATTTTGCCAATATCTCTACACCTGTTCATTGTGAATGTACAAGTCTTCTTGCAATTTTGTTTCATTACACTGAAATTGCTGTAATTTCTTTTTCCCTTTGTCTCTCTTCATGTGAAACTGGGGAAAAAAAAAAAAGACAAACAAACCCACCAGGCTCTGGTGCCAGGTTGTACTGCTAGAAGCCCCTCTGGCACCAGAGTGAGTACCTAACTCAGATTCTTGCACTTTTGGCAAATCAGATCGGTATTAACTGCAGTATGTTTTTCTTGATATGAAAACGCTTTTAGCAGCTTGGTTAACACTTTGTCTTTCACAATGCTGTGTTCATGTCACTGTCAAGTGACATCCGAAGTAAGTTCATGATCTCTCCTTCTTGTGAAAATTCTGTGTGCAATATGTGCTTCTGTTTCTAAAAACTTCAGTTGCTTTCTAGATTTATAAGCTACAGGCCATTTCCAATCCAAAATGCTTCATTTCAAAATTAAGTTGTCTTCTAATTGATAAAGCATCCCTTGTGTCCTTTTGAAAAAGTCCGTCTCTAAAAGATGGAGGAAATGAAAACTCCAGTATGACAGCAATTCCACCCAAGCTGTATGATTAACGTGCTGGGATGGATTCTCAGCTGTGCTGAGTTTGGCCTTCGTGAAGCTGAGCAGAGCCAGAGGGAGTGGTGGCACCGAGCCACCTTTCCAGTCCTTTGATCCTGGGCCAGCCAGGGGCAGAACTGGCTGTCTGCGTACTTTAAAGCGACCGAAGAGGTGTTTTAAACTGTGCGGTTATAATGATGAGGTAGGGGCTGCTAGCCCAGATTGCTACCCCAGCCCCACTTCAGTGGTATCCTGGGCATTGCTGTCTTCTGCTCCCCAGCCTAGCTTGTGACCCTATCATTTGTCACCAGGAATCCTAACTGCATCTCTGCAGTTGCTGCTTTTGGAAGTAAAAAAGCAGCCAGAGACAAAAGTATTGCCTGTTACATTTACAAACAGAAGGAAATACCTCTTTCACCAGTACATTAATCTTATTTTGGAACAAACCCATTTTTAATTATTCATCTTTATTTCAATGTCTAAATCCATTCTATTAAGTGTTACTCTCAATCTTGAATAAATATTTTATTTTTTTAAATTCTATTTGCCATTAAGTTTTTATCATATTTGAGGAAATTACATTTGCATTTTTGGAAATCATTTGCATATTGGAAAAACATATGTTTCCCAGATTAGGGTGAAACACTTATATTTTGGAGTGAAAGTGTTTCTCTTGTTTATTAAATCTATAAAATGTTACTTCCCTATCAGGAATTTATTTTGTGGTAGTTCTGTAGTGATTTTAATTCTGAGAAAATATTCTTCATTACTCGTGTTCATAGATTACATACTCAGGGACTGCTTAAGATGAATGTGTTTATAACAAAAATATCCTTTGGACTCTTCTACTGTTGTGATGCAATTTTCTGGATTTGAAACTTCCAAACTGTTCCATTAGAATTTTCTTTTCAAGGTAAGAGCTATTTAAAATGGAAGGCTTGCTACTTTGCTGCTACCGGAGTGCTCTTTGAACTAGGCTGTCTAGATTTTTCCCTTTGGATGAGACCTTTATGGAAGGAGGGACAGATGATCCTGTGTATCTGCCCAGTGTGTGGTTTCTGAAACATCTGGTGCTGGCTCTGTTGGAGACAGAGGAGTGGGGGGGACGGGGAAGGGGGGAGGAAGCATTCTTCTGGAAAAACTGCTTTTTCTGCTTGTTTATTTTAAAATCTTACTCTGAACATCTTCAGATTTCTCTAGTTCTGAAATTTCTGGCTTTCTCTCCAGTTGATATTAGTGAGTTGTTCTGTCCTCGTAACATGTAAGTGTAAAAATAATACAAAAATATGAGAGGTCTATGGTACACTGTTCCTGAAACATTACTGTTCAGCAATCAAGCTAGCAAAGTCTGCATCTTAGTACAAATCTGCACTTAACTTTCGTGTTTGTGAATTGTGACTGCATTACCTTGTAGCTTTAATATTCAGTTATCCTATTTATGTCTTAGAGCTCACTGAAGGGAAAAAAATCTCAGCTTTGACAGTCAAAGAAATAGTATTTTTTTTTAATATGAGCATTTGAATAAAATGTTTATCCTAAAATAATTTTTCAGCTTTAATATTTTGCTAATTGTTTTCAAGGTTTTGTGTTTTTTTTTTTTTAAAAACTATGTTGACTTTGTAAAATGCCTTTATTTCACTGGGTGCCATCAGAACACCTTTAAAAGGCTGCGCAAAGTACCTACTGTCCCTGCTGCAAGACCATTCCGTTCAGTCCATGCTTCGTGAAGTGTGAATGCCTGATGCCTGTCTGCTCTGTCCATGCATGCAGGGATGTACTGCACAATACGCCACCACCCTTAATGGCAGAGAAAGTCCTACTCCCAGTCCTGGCATATTAGATGGCATAAGGGCACAGCCTTGCTTTCTATTATCTTAAACCACTAGAAAACAGCGATTGTAGTTTAGATGTTTGAAATCCTTGTATCTCACTTCATCTAAAAAAAAGCAATGCATTTCCCTAATCCTTTTTCAACCTCTAGGTCTGAAAGGAAGAAGTTCCATGAAAAATAGGGTTTTTGTTTCTAAAGAAAAAAAAGCCTCAAATTATATGAAAAGCTGTGAAAGCTGTGTGGTGGTGAAGTGCTAGTGCTTTGTCGCTTTGGAGCAGGAACATCAAATTTGGCAGAAACAAAGATGCCTTCAGATAAACCTTTTTCTGTTGCCACTAAAAACTTACAAGTTATTAATTGCTGATAAAAAATGTTTATAAACAAAATTCTCATCTGCTTTTCCCTAAATGGTCCAGTTTTAGGGGACAGAGTTTTGAAATCAGCTTTGGAGGTTTGGAAAGGAAAGGCAGCACAGCTATAGGGGTGCGTGGATAAATGCAGGAAGCTGACTGGAACAGGGAACTTTGTAGAAGACTGAGACCCAGAGAGCGTGTTTTGGAGGGAGGAAATGGAGTTCAAAGGGAGAGTACAGGCTGGGGACAGGCAAGAGAGACTTTTAACTGGACTTTAACTCCTCTAACCAATGATGCAGAAGCTCTGTGCTAACCAGTCCTGAGCCAGCTTTAGCTTGAGCCCTATCCTGTTCTCTGCCTTAGAGAAAATAGCTTTTGTTCATTGTCAACAAAAACCGTCAGAGTGCATTCACAAGGGAGCAGCATCCGTTGCATGACTGGAAGCCCTTTCATGCCTTTTGTTCTCTATTTTCATCACTGTGTTAGGAATATCTTCTCCTTCGTGACTCTTTACAATTCCTATTTATGGCAGTGGACCAAAATTTTTCCTATGATTTTTTTTTTATTTTTTATTTTTAATGAACTTCCAGTGGGATACCATGAAGGGCCTAATTCTGACATCAGGATTTGAGGATATTTGGTACTTAAAATAATCAAGACCTTAGAAAAATTACTTCTTGTAGTAGCGGTAAACCTGACCTAGAATATTTCTGAAAGAAAGTCTTTTCTGTGAGATATCAAGCTAACAAGATGTGTTAAACTCATGTGTCACTTTTTGAAATCTTGAGAGTTTAGAAGTGGGAAGCTCTCTAAATTCACAAGAAAGATGAGAAAGGAAGGAAACAGAGGAACAAGAGGGGAAGGACAACGTAAGGCAGTTTTTCCTAACCCTCTGTGACCAAAGCAGGCTCAGAAAGTTACAGCCTGTCAGATTGAAGGAAACAGCAGTTATTTTACTCAAGTGACTAAGATTTTAAAGAAGTGAAAAATAATGAAGAGCTGTACGTTAAAGGTTTCCAAAGCTTTCCAAGAGCTCCTCTTCTACTAGTTACCTTCCTGTACATAAACCAAAATGGCCTATGCTCTCTTGAAAGATTTCTCTAACACATAATTCTAGAACTCTTTAACTCCAAAGTGTAAATCTATAAGTATTTTTGCAATGTAAAAATAATTCATGAATAAGGAGCTGTGTACTACTTTGAACTTTTCATGTATTATAAGAAAGTAATTAATTTATCTTTGAGCAAATTCCAAAACCATATGAATCTTGGACAGCAGAATGAACCTTGCTTGTGTACTACGTCAGGTATCTTGGATGGGTATTTATTTTTTATTATTACATAAGTAATCTTTTGGGTGAGTGCCTTAGTGAATACGAACAGTAGGTATTCTGCAGTGGGAAACAGCTGTGTGGAGATTGTAGAGAAATACAGACTCTTCCAGTCATGCTTGCTTGTGTGCAGCCTGGCACTGCTCTTTCCTGCTCCAGCACAGCACTTTTTGGGCACAGCAGGCTGGCACACAGCAGTGCAGACCAGGAGAGCGGCAGCGAGGCCGTGCTGTCACCGGCCACGTGCTTGTCAGCAGTGTCCTTGCTCTGAGCATCCTCTCTAGCACAGAGAAATGCTCCTCCCACGACCAAACACCCCACTGCATGTCCATTACACGAGTCAATGCATCAGGGTTGCACTGAGATGAGAGGATCAGCCGTACAGTATTGTCATCCAAAAGTACTGAAAATTAATGATATTTTAAATAAATAAAATTAGAACTTTATTTTCTGGTTTGTGGGCTTGTAGGGTATATTTGAGTGACTTTTCTCAGAAACCGCAAAGGCTAGATACTTTCCTCCTTTTGTGATTCTTATGTTATTAACTGGCTCCAGATGTTGTAACTCGAAGAAAATAAGTACTGGGAGAGTTGTAACTATATTGTTCATGTAGCAACATTGGGAAGAGCGATACAAGAGGCTGATAGTTGTTCCTTCTCCGAGAGGCAACACAATTAGGTGTAGCCGAGAGAAGCAAAATGTGGCCATTGAGGATAATGAAAGATAGTTTGAGGTTTCTTTTAGACCACTAACTACAGAAGGGTCATCAGATTCAATGGGAGTGAAAGAAAAGTAGGTATCTCATTTTCTGCTTCAACACCATGTACAGAGGTGCTTTAAGGGAGTCTTTACAGAATGCATCTTTGAGAGGCCAAAGTTTACTGTAAGAAGGAGAAAACTGCTTCTAGGATAATTTGCACATACATAAAATAGATTCAAACTTTGCATGCTCTTTATGTGAGAACTGAGATGTTTTATCTGTATGAAACCACATATTGCTGGTCTTGCACTGATGAATATGGGCTCTACTAATGCAAGTAAATAGACATACTTGTAGTGAAATGTTTAAAGCACAGAGGTTAAAAAAGATGTCATTAGAGTGATGGATTCTCCAGAAAACATTCCCTTTGAGAAAATGTGTCATAGTGTATATTCTCCTCTATAAATTGTATTGGGTTGTGGTTTAGAGAAACTGCCGGGAAATTGGATATTAGAATTGGGTTTGCTTCCTTGACTGTGAGAAATCCTGGCTTAATAGCAAAATTCAAGACAGTATGTGAAAAGTGTGAGGAAATCAATGTATCAGGTCACGGCAGACACACTGTGTTTATGCAATTTAATGCTTCCTTTTGGGCTATCTTATTAGTACAACTGGGTTTTATCTGATTACCACACCAATGTTCGAGAACATGCACAGACTGACACACATTGAACTCTTCTTTTGTTAAAGCATTTTGAAAAATAGCAGGATATGAATTAATTCCATGAAAACTGATCAAGTGAGCTGTACTTCAAATGCAAATCCCTCCTGAAGCTGAGGATGACAGTTGCATTCACTAACATGCAGGTGTGTAGGTGTGCTTGAAGAGATTATGATAGAAGAAACAACGGAATTGTAGTGAATTAAAGCAGTGTTATCAGATTGGGCTGGGTCTTAGATTTCTTTATTTGTGAGGAGGGCAAATCTACATTTAATTTCAGGGAGTTTAGAAATTGCCCCAAGAAGCCTGGCTCAGATTCCCAAGCGCTGTAATCTTCTTTGTATGCAAAGTGTGCAGAAGGGGTGAGGCGGCACCGCAGGAGCTGTGTGGGAAGCGCTGGGCAAACCCCTGCGTGGAACAGCCGCAGAAGTACCTGCGCTCTCTCCACCAGCCCTGGCCATGCCTGCCCCTGCATGACATGCTGGCTGCCGGCTGCGCTGCCCCGTGAATTACACACTATTTATACGCTATGAAAATCAACTTCCAGTTAAGACTGCGCTGACACCACCTAACTCATACTCACAGAATCTGGGGCACATTATACACAGGTGTCTGGTATGAAAGGCCAGCCGTGAACTAGCCATTCTCCCACCAAATCCTTTTAGTCAGTCAGTCTCTAATGAGAAACACTAAGGAACGTGTTTCCAGCTCTTCTCTGGGTTTGGGCAACTTTTGAAATGAGGCTGATTGTCTACATGTGTGTTGTTCAGTTGAAACTCTGTCAAGAAAACAGTCTATCTGGCTGGGCTTAAAAGTCAGCTCTCATCCTGTAAACCACATAACTCTAGTTTAAGATGGAGTTTGAATTCCATTGGTATTTTAGGTGCATATTCTACTACAATGCAAAAAGAAAAACTAAGCCATTTCATTCAGTCTGAGACCCCATTGGGTTAATGAAGTGTTCTTAAAATAAACAGCTCACTGATGTATTTGCTAGCTGAGCAACCAACATAGTGATATTGTTTTGAGAATATGGCCTACAAATAAGTGGGCAGAGATGGCAATTAATACTTCTGTGGGTAAAATGATATTTGCCTATTTGTATAATTAAAAGAAAAATAAAATGCTCTTTTATGCATTTGAAAGAGAAAAGGTGTGTATTGTTAAGAGCAATTCTTAAACCTTTCCTACCATTAGAAAAAGGGTTATGTCGTATTACAAGTCAGTTTTCCTTTAGCAACAAGAAGGAAGTTCTTAAAATGAATACAGGTTCACCTTATTCATCATCACAAATTAAAATCATGCCTTGTTCTGCCTACATTAGCATCTGATTGTTAACGTATTTCTAAAGATAAGCTTTAACTTAAAAATAAATTCTGTGAGCCTTTTGCTTTTGATCAATTATTTTGCATTGTCCAAAGTGAATGAAGTTAATAGAAATACATTTAACTACAATTCAAATTGGATGCTAGCTGATCTGGTTTTGTTTCTTTGATAGCTTAAGTGACATATTCTGTGCTTTCACTTTCCCCATAGTTTTCACATGCTCTAAGGCTGGTTTTTGCCTACTGGGACTGAAGTTTTGGAGAGGAATAAAACAGTCTTTTCCTTGCTATTTACTTTAAAGAAGAAAGCTACATGGAGGCTCTGATATTTTTGGTAGGCACATGTGGAAAAAACATGTGTAGTTGTATGACTGATCCAGCAGGTTTTTTAGCTGTATATTGTGGTATGCCATTTAGGGGAACAATCTGAAGTATGAAACAAACTTGAGTATGTGTGAAAGTTCTGTGAAGCAAAAGGCGCTTTATGTGTGAAAATGCCCTACTAACATACCTCACGTGTAATTATGCAGAACATTGCAGGCATCTCTATAATGCACACATTTTACTTTTAATCTAGTCCAATCTGCTATATCCATGAGAAGATACAGACAAAAAATGTATTGGCCATTTGCCAGATGACTTAAGACGATGAAGTGGCTAATATAGTCCAAGTAGATGGAACATCACAACCGGGTCGCATAGGGCTGTAGTAATGTCATGTATTGTGTGTCTAGCGGCCTTCAGTTATTCTCACTTTCATTATAAGCTGGAAACTCTTGGAATAAGTTAAATACCCAAAAGGTGTTTGGCATACATACAGCATTTTATTTTATTTTTACTTTTTTTATCTTTTGAATGTAACTTCATCAAACAGTCCCAAAAGTAAAAGTACTTGTTGAAGATGCTGCAAGAATGTGCCTCGTACTTGTGTAACCAGTTCTGTTTGTTTATTTTTTTCAGATGGTGCATCAGTACTTCAGGCGGCTTCTTCATGCCTCAAGGTACCTCAAACCTCAGTGCACCTTAAAGCACCCTTAGTGCGTGGTGCTACACAGCATCCCGGGCCACCTGGAAATGGAAGCATTTCAAAGCAGCAGCAACCACCTGTTATGGTTCTGACATCAGTGAACTGCAACAAGAAAAGGTAAGAGGAAACTAAACTGTGGGGGAGAGAGCTTAAGAAGCAAGTTCCCAGACTTCTTTCTGTGCTATGTAAATAGAAAGCACAGCAGATGCACTCCATATCTGCTATGATATATTAACAGAAATGTAAAGGAGACATTAATGCTATGAAGTAATGTTGGTAAGTTAACTCTTAGTGTGTCGCGTCACTCAAAGTATTACACTAACTTCAGTGGAGATTAGATAATTAGGTATTGTTGCTGTGTAGATGGACATGTAAAACAATGTCTGCCTTCTGTAGAGTGCTACCTTAGCAGCTTTTTTATGATGTGATATGTTTGCTGGTGTGATGTGATGTGAGTTGCTGGTTACATATAAGTTCTCTGTTGACTTTCTGCTGAAACATTCCACAATAGTTCTGTGCAATACAGTGATGTCCATTAACACTGGAAAATCTGTGATCAACAACACCAGGGAAGATGTACTTCTGTTTTACAAAGGAAGCAACTGAAACACAGGCTAAATCTTGCCTAAGTCATTTAGTGGCAATGCTAGGAAGAGGAATGAGCAGTCTTGACTGTGTTAATTTCGACAAATTGCAGAAATTGCTACTGTGCATCCCTTTTCCTTATACAACTTGACTGCAATGTAGAGGATGCTATAAAGATTTGCCTAATCTATGGACAATTGCAAGAACAATTTGAGACTCCAATTAGTGAGTCAAGGAAAGGAATAAACAATAGCTTCTTACATTGATTGAAGGAGACATAATACAGCTGAAAATGGCTACTTATATTTTGAGGAGAATTGTGTATAGTTCTTAATATTATCTAATGTAGAAGAGGGCAAAGAACCAGATCGTCTATGCAATTGTGGAATGTAATGTATATAAAAATAAACTTATATAAATACATAGGACAAGCTGTAATGGCTTTAAACTAAAAGAGGGTAGTTTTAGATGGAAGAAATTCTTCACTATGAAGGTGGTGAGGCACTGAAACAGGTTGCCCAGAGAATTCACACATATCATACCTGTACAGGATTGATAGAAATTCTGAAGGTAGGTCTTATCTGAGGTAGTCAGCACATCTACGAATGTCCTAATTGTCTGTTCCTTCCATTAGGCTAGTGTGTGGGTTCCAGGGGTGTAAAATAGTTGTGATAAATATTTGAGCGCTTAAACATTGCTTTAAGAATAAAAAGATGGGTCAGTTTCAGTGGAAAGTGTTCCTTTTTGAGGTAAAAGCCCGCTTTTCTGTGGAAAAGGTTAATTTTGAAGAAATAACAGCTTAACTAACCTAAAATCATCTCCTAAAAGAATCCAGGAAATATTTGCAACTAAGTGTCCATTTACAAAATGTTGTGAACTCTTCCCTTTAAAAATTATTCCTAAAGTTCAAAGTCCCCAGTTTGGGGGGGTGAATGTATATTGTTGTCATTATTGTTGCTGTTAATGGGGAAGAGTGGGAAGAACTATGATTACAAGTTTGTTTGCATTATTCAGTGTAAAGCCATCTGCTTTTTGCTGTAATGTGAGAGACGTACAACTAGAGCAAATAGAGGCACGACCATCACTACCCTAACAAAGGTCTGTGATTTCCAAAGGGTATTGATTTCTTTTTAATACTTCAAAGAAACCAACCAACCTTCTCCATCCAACTTCAGGCTCAAGACTTCCAAGCTTTTCTTTTAAGGCCAAGTTATGAACTGCTGAAATGTAGGGGTTTATCATAGAAAGCCCAGTGCAAGATGAGCTCTGGCCATAGTACAATTTAAATTATTTATGCACAGCACTGTGTTCAAACCATGTGCACATTTGTCCTTGTCAGTCAACAAGTGTTCTATTAATCAAACAGGAACCCTGGCGTGTTCATTACAAAAGTAAGAACATTGAATTTGGGATGGTATTTTTAGTGCTTTTGACAGACAGGGATTATTAAGCTGTCACTCCCTCTTTTCTGCCAACTCCCCTATCTTCCTCCCCTTCTTCTGCAATGCATTGTCATTTTATTATTAAGAGCACACTAATAGTTAAACGACAGGAACCCTAAACCCCTGACTAGTTCACTGACATGACAGGTTATTTTTTCCCTCTATTCCCTGTCCAAGAACCCCTGCTGATCTTCCCAGCATGCAGTGCTGTGTGACCCTTAACATCTGGCAGTGATTAATTGTCTTAGTGTCATAGCGATCGCCTTCCTCCCTCTGATCCTCACTTACTTTGTTCTCCCTTTTAAAGCCAGTGTGCTGGAACCTTTTCTTCCCACTTTTAAATCTGTCCAGTATCCAGGATACTGTGTGTGTCTACTGCGATACAACTTGAAAGAAACCGAAACAGTCAGTTATCTGGCCCTGAAAGTCTGGTCATGGATTCAGAGGGCTTTCTGTTCACTGAAGGGGTGTGCTTGAAAAACAGCACTAACTAGAATGACACAGATCTTGTTGAACTTGATCCGGATCTCAGGTCCCTTCTAAGCAAACAATGCAATTATGGGAAACACGATTTTCAGCAGACACATTCAGTATTGTGTAGAAGGCTGTTGGCTGAAACCTACACAACGTTATATAGATTAAGGGCCTGACACCTCCTGACAGCAGTTGCCCCTTTGTGCTCAGCTCACCCTGCTGCACCACACCGCTGCAAAGGTCTGAGCCCTATCTGGGCCTGAGCTCTTCTTGCTCAACTCCCACTGAGTTAGGCAGGGTTCCTCCACGCGTACCGAGGACTGGTGTATAGGCTTCACCACCATGATCGTCTGGGGTGAGAGCTAAAACAGAGATGGTTTTTGCAAGTGAGTTTTATTTCACACCTGGCAAGTACTCACACCTGCTTTAGATGCTTGTATAATAAGAATACTGGTGGAAGAGGAGAAGACTGTAACACTAAGATAAATGTCAGATGTCCTTGTCCTGCTCTCAAACCTCACTAGGCTTCCCATGTGATTTTCAAGAATAATTTTAATCCCTGCCTCAGTTTCTCCTATTGGAAAGTAATGACAGTAAATGCTTTGAGCTATGGGAGACTGAATTAGAGTTTTCAGAGACCTTTCATTTTCCTATTTGAATATGAAGTATTGCTAGGCAATTATTTATATCTGCGTAATAAAGACCAGCTGCCAGGTATGGGTGGAGCTGTGTAAGAGGGAGGAAGGAGGCCATGTTGTGCAGAAGTTTTTTTAGGTTGCTTAAATTCAGGATGCCTGTGATCTATTCATGGTTTGGCAACTTGCATGGGTAAATTACCAACTGCTCTAAACTTCCATTTCCTTGCATGCAAACGGAGGATGAGCTAATAGTCTTCTTTGCAAAAAAACCTTAACCCTCTTAACATACGAAGATGAAAGGTAGAAATAAACAATCGTTTTAAATCCTGGTTGAATAGCAGAATACATGCACTGAACTTAAACTACTGTTACATTTACATCTTAAGGCAAAATATCTGAAAGGCAGTTTCTCCTTCGCTTACCTATTGAATGTGGAGTTCAGAGTCAGTGTCTCCCATGATGCACACTCCTCACAAACAGATTTGTCCAGAGCAGTATTATGTTCTAGTTCTCCATGTATTTCAAATAACTATAAGGCCATTTATTTTCTATTTCAAACCAAAATAGTAAAATGGAGTGCATGGCTAGTTCTAGTTGCTAAGCAACACTTCGTAACATGCATCCTGCATTTTGCTGTGCCATTTGGCAATTCACACAAGATCTCGTTTGTTCATTTCCAGTCTAGTAACATTGGTTGCTATATTTCAAGTGCCAGTATAGATCAAAGTATTTCCTAGAAGGATAAACATGTTAACTGGCAGAGAGTGAATGATTAACATCAAGCACAAGCCTTTTAGTATAAAGGACTTGGCATGTCATCCATTGGCAAAGCTATTCAAATGAATGCCATCTATACCTAACAGATGTGCCACTAAGGAGTTATCCGCTTCTTTCCAAAGTACTGCTTGCTGTGCTGGTGTGACTGAATAAGGATGATAGCCGCTGCTGAGCTTTGTAAGCAACTGATCCAAATGCTGGTGTCAGCCATGGTAGCGTATCTGGAGATCTCTGCTGACTTTGCTTGAGCCGCTTCGGTTTTGCATCCATGTAACTAATGGTAGAATTGCAGTAAACTGCTGCTTTCTCTTTCTCTGCCCTTTATGAACACTTACAAACAAACCAGAGTCTAATGTTGGACTATTTAATATTCCTTTCTCCAATAAACTCTAAGTGTATGCCTAATGACAGTTGTCTTTAAGTAGGGAACACTCATCCCTTGTGCAAGGCAGGACATAGCTGTTTTTTGCTATGCTTTCTGCATTTCCAAGCTTCTGATTAAAAACTGCAAATAATCTGAACCCCTTTGTTAGCATGCAGCTTGGAGGGGAGGGTGGAAAGAGCATTGTTTGGGAAATGCTTTTAAAGATACGTTAGAAAGACAACTTTTTAAAGCTGCATATAGCAATTTTTTTTCCCCCTTGTGTCTGTCTTGTCATTGCTAGCTCCTTACGCATTTGCGTGGCATCTTTTAACTTGCAACATGTGTCAGATTCTTAGTGGTACTGTATACACTGGACCAAATGTCAGATGCTGACAAACATATTCATTTAGTACTACTAAATGAGGAATGTTGTGGTGCTGTGATAAGTTTGACATGTGTGGCAACAATTATGACTCAGTTACAATATTCCAAACCCCATGGAAAAGCTGAGGAGAATTTTAAAAGAATTGTATTCCTTTTGTAGACTGCTAGAGGATAGTTCCAAGAAGTGAACACTTCCTATTACAGCCTCTAAAATTAGCAGATTATCTGAGTAATTCTTATAAAACCTTATTGGTTTAGCCAGTTGTTTGTCATTGTGAGTATATTTTATAGAATTCCTCTGGATGAAAATTTACCTGCCGGCAGTACTGCTGGAATAGTAAGTGCTAGAAGTTATTTGTTAATTGAAGAAGCAAGCACAGTACTCTCTTGCTCATGCAGTCATATTATTATCTGAATCTGACAGTATGGCCAAGGTCAGTCAGGGGATAAATCTGTTCATACTGGTTTTTTCCTTGATCATATACCCTATCCCAGACATGGTTGTGAAGAAGAGGATGAAGAGAGAGGTAAGGCAGAATTGCCTTGTGTGATCAGAGAGCAAAGGCAAGAGGCAGATTCTTTACACTGCCAGAAGTGCATACAGCTGGGGAGAATCAGCCCTCTCATTTCATGGCAAATAATCAGTTTCGTATTTTCTGTGGCAACCATTAATATACCACAGCCTTAGCTCCAGGCCTATAGGTAAAGCTATTTGCCGTGACTGCTTTTCTGTTTGTCCCCAGAGAGCTGAGGATTCTCCAGCAAGTCCATGGTGAGCAGAGTGATGTTCTCTCCTGCCTGCGATACAGCAGCCAGAGCAGACTCAGGCTCGTTATCCTGTAGCTGTATTGGTAGATACTTCTAACTGATATAGAAATACATTAAAGAAGCTCTTTCTCACACATGCACAGCAGGAGAGCACATAAGTCAAAAGACGGTATTTTAAAATTGACATGTACTATCTCTAAATCATATTCCCTGTTGTTCATTTTGCTTTTTCCTAATATTGGAATCATTATACTGATTTCTACTGAACAGACTTTAGTTAAGCCGTGATGCTGAAGTAGTATGAAATGAGAAAAGCACCTCAATAATACTCTAAATGCCATAGTTCTTAAATTTTAAGTTTTAATTTCCAAACTGCTGAAATGTTGATTTGGGAGCTCATCAGTTGCTTCTAGAGTGCAGTATGGTTTTTGCAGAATATGGCTATAATAATTGCGGTTAAAAATAAAATTAAATGGCATGGCAAAAATATTTTTAAAATATTTAAAGTGTTTGTAATGGTGCAAAGAAAATTAATTTGTATACTCTCGACCCAGATTTATGCAACTGTCTAACACTGATTATAAGCTTAAATGCCCATAATGTAATGTCATCTTTTCAATCCAGCATTTGCTTTTGAGAGTATCTAACACTCCAGTATAAAAACTGCAGGGGTTGAGGACAGGGGATAGGGACTCATACTGCTCCTTTGTTATTTTATGCTGCTTTGGGCCTCAAATTTAAGTGTCCTGAATTGCCTTTCTGTCTATACGTCTATCTTTGAGACTCAAAGTAACAAATCCGTGCTCCTAATGTTTGCCACTTGACCTGCACCTAGACTGTACGCTTAAACCAGCCTTAAGTAGATGATGTGATGACAAGATGACGTTTTTTAGTGTCAAATGATGGCTTCCCATGGCAGACACCCACCAGTGAGGAAGCAGTAAGCTGTAGGTGGGAGCAGCTGCAGCGGTCCCTGCACTACTCATGTCAGAGGACTTGACGCGAGAGGGTAGCAGGGTCTTTGCAGAACAGATCCCCCGCTGCCACGTGCGTACACACAGTGCACACGAGCAGCCCCAAGGCAGTCTGCAAACAGAACTGAAACAGCCCAGCACTTTCTCTGTGCTATGTGTACACCCCTGCAAAAGGCTTACAGAAGGCTGTTGCTGCCCCTGATGACACCTGAGCAAAGCCAATCAGGGAGATTTTCCTACAGACAGACCAAGGCTAAAAACAAAAGCTGGAGATGCATGTATCTGCCTCACCCAGGCACTTGGTGAGCATGTTTGCCCAGTTGCCAGAGCAGCGCTGCCTGACGTGGGTCACGCTGTGCCTGTCCTGCCCTGTGTGGGCGTCAGCTTGGCAGCAGGAGGGAACTTATGTTTGGAGCAGCAGCTGCTGTTGTCTGTGCCGTGGGTGTGACGGCAAAGGCACTTGGGCATAGTTGGTCTCGGAAGGCAGGACTCAGGACAGCATCAGCTGTAAGGCTGCAGGCAATAATACTAAGCTCTGGTTGTCATTTTAACTGAGTATTATGTAAATCAAATAGAGTAGCTGTTAAATTAAACCGTGAGAAGGTAATGCCTGCAGGTAATGCCCGCTGCAGCCAAGGCACTGGATTGTAAAGAAATACGGAATTTGTTATTTCCTTATTTCTTTTCATGGGAGATGGAAGTAAATGCTCAGAAAAAAAACTAATTACTGACTTCCTCAAGGAGACACACTGATAGTTCCCCACACACAGAATTTAACAGTGTCGGGGCAAGCCAGTGAGACAACACAGCTGAAAAGCTTATTGCAGAGAACCTTTCCGAGGGAAAAGTAGACCCATTTTTACATCCTGTGGGAAGTAAGTAACATTTTCAACAGGGCTTAAAATAATGAAGAATTTCTCAGAATGGAAAATTTTAAAAAATCTCCTGCCTTCAGAAACCTCCATATGAAGTATCTTGGATAATTAATCAAATACCATTTCTGATATTTCATAGTAAAATCTCATTTGGAATGTAACATGTAAATTTAAAAATGTTTCATCTTATTGATTTAGTGTCTATATTCACTTTGAATGTTACTTAAAAAAATCTCAGTACAAAAAAATTAAAACACTTTACTAAGGTTAATCTATCCATTACATACTGTTAACTATTGCAATTAATCAAGTTTTTGAGGCATAGCAAAAGGATGACAGTTCTAGGTTAGGACTACATTTTAGTGAGATTTTCAATTAAATTATTTTAAATTGCAGGTTTAGGTTTGTAAAAATTTTCAAAACCCAAAAATATCTTCTCACTAAAAAAAAAATAAATCACAGTTTTCTTTAAAAAAGAAATTCTGCCATTCTACCAGAATGTTCACGTACTGAGAAAACACTTCAGGCATGAACCACTGATGGTGCTATAATGCAAGGTGACACTGATATTCTGAACAGTTAGATTAGCAGTATTGCTGGGTACACTGTGATTACCCTAACTCATGAGAGTTTCCAAGATTTAATATTTTTCCTGGAGCTAGGATGAAAAGCCAATCTAAATATTATTCAAATGTAAAATCTCCTAGAAATTTTGACTGAGTATTTTGAGACATTCCAGTTTTATTAAAAGACTTTCAATGTTATAAATTGAGTTTAATCTACGTTTTTGAAAATCTGAATGAAAAAGGGAACTTTCTCATTGGAAGATATGTTCTTGTAATTTCAGTACCTCTCTTCCATTTTCTCTCCTTGTTTGAACAGATTTTTTTTTTTTTCTAAGCTTTTGAATTTTTAATGAATTGACATTTTCAGATGAAAATACATTGTGAAAATATTCCTGGCTATCTCAATTTAAACTCTATGTGTATTTAAAATATAATTATCAGTAGTTGGGGTGCACTTGGAGTTAGATCTCAAACTCATGTAGAAATACAGTTTATATAAACATCCTTTCATCTGTCCCATTTTATAATAGATAGTTTACAAAATGTTCTTTGTAAAAGTAACAGACAGCAAAGATAAAATCGCGGTGGTGGAAAAATAATTGAGACAAAGAAGGAGATAGTTATCTTTCCTACAGATTTTTGCTCTTGGCTGCTTTTTGTTGCCTAGCTATGTGTTTGCATTAAAGCCTGAAAAACAGTTTATGACTAGGTAATTCACAGATTAGACAGTCACTGACTGAAATAATTATGCTTCTAGGAGGCTTGATGCTTACTGAAGACTGAATTTAGTCTTTTACTTTGCTGTATTGCAAATTGTCAGGTAACTTCCTAAAGCCAGATTCTGATCTCATTTACACAGAAATAAATAGAATATAACTACATTTGCTTCAGAAGAGCTACTCCAGATACACATTGCTTAATTAAGAACTGAACCTAATCCTTTATCATCTTAATTTGTGTATATCTTGGTATATGCTGACAGGAAAGCAGTCAATGGGGTGGTAATTATGTCCAAGATAACTGAGGTAGATTTGCATTGAACTTTTTTAGTCCTTTGTGTTTGATAAATCCCTCTCCTACTTAACCAGGTGTGGGGGTTCTCTTGGGTGCCAACAGCCTTGCAGCAGGTCTGCTTCGAGCACAGATTACTCGCAGGAAATACCATTGACTACCACAGGGGTTTCACACCTGGAGCTCTTGGAAGCTGGGCCAAGCGAGCGCCCACAGATTAAATCAACATTGTGGACTTGACAAATGACCTTATAGTACAGCATATCCCGTAACTACTTTTAGATATCTGGGACATCTTAGATCTGTATGATACTGTCTAGGAAGCTGTGCTGCACAAATGTGTTTGGGTAGTATTTCAGCCTGTACCCAGCACATCGTTAACTTCTGCGGAAACTAGCTTGGTAAAGTTATGCGATCTTGGTAGCCTTAGTGAGAAAAGCTGTGATGTGGGCCCCCTTGATATTCTAAGGAATCATAATGATTCATATACAAACACACAGTTTATATTCCCTCCATAACCTTACCAGCAAGGGAAGGAAAACTTCTATCCCTTGGCAAGAGTCCCCAGTGTACTCAGAGCTGTTGGCTGCATTTGTGTGTTTATGAATTCTAACAACTCCATCACGAACGTTGTCACCAGATACCTGGGCTCTAGCCACAATAACTACATTTCCAAATGTTTAGGCATGGTTTGCTCTTAGGAACGTGCTCTCAACTGTATTATATAGTTACTATAAACCGTAAGATATCATGTTGGGTTTTTTTTTTCTATTTACTCCCTAACCTTTCTAGTCAAGGATGAAATACACATGGCATTACTTCCAGACTTCTTGTGTTTTCTGTGTTTCAATGCTATAGAGATGGATTTCTCTTTTTTTAAGACCTTATATCCTGAGATACAGAGCAGAGAGACACAGCAGAGAGACCACCACCACTGGAGTTAGTACAGAATGTGCATCTGGCATTTTGAAAATGTTTTTTGGCCTCCTGGAGAGAACCAGTATAATTTTTCATCTGGAAAGTATTCAAAGGATATTTGCTGGGAAGGAAAGTTGTAGCTGTGTAATACAATTATGCAGACAAAGGTTGCAGAGTCACTATCCAAACAAAGCAGGATTATGGCATGTGGGGGGAAAGCAGGATGAAAAAAAAATAGTGATTCACTGTTTTGTTGCAAAGGGAACAAAATGTCTCTTCATATTGCTTTTGGTCAATAACAATGGCCTAAAAGACAGAACTCTGAGGGAAAAATAACCATCTTCATAAAGAAAGGAAGAAACTTACTGTATTTTTATGTACCATTGGAAGGATCACAAAGTGCCTATCAGTCTATCAGTCTGACTGATAAGTCAATGAAAACTCTCCTTTTGATTTCCACAGAGGTTGGCTCAATCCAAATCTGCAGAAAGGGTTCTGAGAGGGTCAAAGGGATAAACAGTATCTTCTCCAGACTGAAGAAAGCAGCAGAGTAGTAAGAGCAGAACATCCCAAAGCAGCAACAGGGGAAAGAATCTGCTTTCTCTAGATCACATGGAAATTTCCAGTACAATGTTGGTAATTAGGATTTTAGGGATGAGACCAATTTTTGGCCTAAGGGATTCTGTTAGAATTATATATAAATAAACAAAACTAATTTAAATTTCAAGTAGGTGTAAAAAAAAAATCTTTGAATAAGTATTGTGAAGCAGAAAAGAGCAAAAGAGCAGATGTTTAGATTTTATTCCTTGGCTGTAACACTATTTTGCAAATCTCACTGTGAAATATTTGACCAGTTATGTTTTCTTTAAGGATAGTGAAAGCTCTGATTATTCACCTTGGAGCAAGAAGCAAAATTTCTATATATCTCTATAGACTTTTGTTACCAAAACAGCTCAGCTTCAGTGTGCATATCTCAGGGAGACAATATGTAGATAGGAAGAGTCACCAAGTGACCCGCCTGAAGTCACCCAGGGAGCCAACCCATTGCAGAGCAGTTAATCAGGCTGTCTAGTGATAGGCTGTCTCGGTAACTACTGGACCTGAAAACTTGCCTGTCCTGCAAACATACCTAAGTGCTGTATGTGTGTGTGAGTTTTGCCTGCCCACTGTCAGGTAACTTGTCTCTTTTGCATATTGCAGGGTGTTTCTTCATTTTCCATAAGGAGTCACTTCTAAGTTTGCTAAACGCAGGAAAGGGACCTCAATTCCATTCGCATAAGATCAGCTTTTTGGCAGCCATACAACTCTCAGGAGAAACACAGGAGGAAAAAAGGAAGAGCCCATTAGGAATAAGAAGATGTCAGGCTGTTTTAAGCACAGGAGTTGTTCAAGCAGCAGCTCCTTGTTAGAAGTGTGTGATTTTTGGACATGTCCCTAGCCTAGACTATGTGCAGAACAGTAGCGTTTCCAGAAAGGAGTAGTGGGAGGGGTTTTTGTCATTAAATCACACAACATAAGACAAATTTTGTTTTTAAAACCCCTAAGTCTTTGAGTGCAGAAAAGGCATTGTTTCTGGGTGGTTATTTTTGTTACCTTATAATAAGTTTTAAAAATACCTGGCAGGTTTTTATTCTTCAGTTTTGGAGGAAAAAAATGTTGCTTCCAGGGTGAGATTTGGCATGCCAAGTCTCTGGCCAGAGCAAATTTTTAAAGCTGTATCATAAACCTCTGAAAATAGGAGTTTATAATAGAAATGCAGACATAGAGTTAATTATATCGTCATGAATGGCGCCACTATAATTAGCTAACTTCTATATGATGCCAAGTTTTAAAGTATTTTACTTTTATGGCACTGGATGTCAAAAGCTATTTATGTTAGTTTCTTTCATTTTTCTTTTATTGTCTTGCTGACCTGGCTCACCAGGTTAGGAAAATGGCTTGCAGATTTTTCTTCAGCTCTGAAGAACCTTTGCAGCCTTGATGGTTAGCAGATTCCTAGAACCTGGGGTGGCAAACGGAGTAGATTCCCTCCAAAGGCAGACAGGAGGATGTCAGCAGATGTAGACTTCTCTGAATAACCTTGGACTTGTGGTTCCCATTGAAGGGCTTATTCTGAGATCACTGACAATCTCAGCTGGGCAGGAATCTGCTAATATTTGGGTATTATATATACTTTTAAGGTGACAGTTTTAAAGAAAGATAAAATACAGAGAAGAAAAGGAACATAATCTGTTTTATAAATTACAGGTTCAAAACCAGAGAAAGGTGCTAACAACAGAGCCAAGGAGATTATGGGATGAGAAAAGCTCCTTCCTTTAGTTTCTGTTTCCAAGTAACTGTAGCCCTTTTGCAGTTCATTGCTTTTTAGGTGCTTTATAGCACACAGAGGGATCGCGGTTTCACCCATCACTGAAATCCAGTTTCTTCTGGAGTTGAATATGAAAACCATTACAAAAATGTGACCAGGGCTATTGTTTAGGTTTCAAAGTAAGGATGAACATGTTGTTCAGTTTAAAGAACCAGGAGAATCTGTGAATTAACTGCACATGCTCAAATATTATTTTAATTGATAATGATAGCTTAACAAACTTAATCATAGAAAACAGTCATTAAAATTTGAATGTCCAGGCAAAGTCGGTGCCTGGTTTTTAAGATAAGTTGAATTTTCAGAATTTTTTTTCAAAGTGAATTTAAAATTTTCTTTTATCAAAGAATATCCATATGCATATAATAATATCCTTAAGTTACTCATTGTCCTTATTATTTAACATATCTATATTTATATATGTATGAATAAAATTATTATTAGTGTGCTTGATACTGGTTTTCTCAATTATAACTGAGAAAGATCTGAAGGTGAAACTTCAGTTCAAATACACTGCACCCTGTAGGTTGTTGATCTTTAGGGATGGTCTAAATTGTGCTGCCCTGGAGAGGTATTTTTCTTTGTGGATGATATGTAAGGTGATGTGTTAAGGCAATACTACTTCTGGGGTTTTTGTGTGAGACTATGTGAACTCGTACTGTTCTAGGAGTGTTTGGGCAAGTGGTTGTTAACAGTCTTTACAATCTGATAGTCCTGAATTATTATGCCCAATCGGCTGTTTTCTGCTGTTCTGTCATCTAATTCCCTCTCTTCCAATAGAATTTCCTATGGTAATTTTGAAAGTACTTTATTATGCAGTAATCAACAACACAGTAGGAATTAACATGGACGTACTTTTTGGGCAATCTCTTCCTTCTGTTGACCATGTGCTTGTCACCTTTCCATGACAGCTCTTCTTTTTATAATAATTTTTGGTTATATGCTATTTACTGGCTACAGTGAGTTCCACGCATGCTATTACCTTGTACAGAGCTGATAATGCAGACTAATGACATGAGCTCAGTTACCACACATTCCCTTTTTCCATGTGGGCTTTCTAAAGGATTCTCAGGTGGATCCTTCCAGGTCTGAAGTGTATGAGACATCCTGCTGATCACAGCAGAACTGCCCAAGTCAGTGAGTAATGAGGTACTGGCCACTGAGGGAAGAAGAGTAATTTCTGCTCAGACAGGGCATGTCAAATCAGTGGCCACCAATTAATGAGGGGAAACAGTAGCCAGCACTGACAAGCTGGGATAAACTCACAGAGTTGCAGTGCCACATCCAATTACTATATTTTATTGTTATTTTCTGGAGATGGGCACCCTCTGACAACCTCCATGAAAGCTGAACTGGAAATCCTGGGAATAGAAAAAGCAAGTATGAGTAAAGCTCATACTGATCTCCTTTAAAAAAAAAAAAACCACCAACACTGAAAAAGCCTTGCCTTTCTTTTCTGTCTGACTTCTGACTTTGCTACAAAGTCTGCACTTTGCTGCCTGGCAGGAAGTGTTAAAATAAATTGCTTTCAAATGAAAAGAGAAATGAAAGTTAGGAAAACATTTTTTTTGTCTGCTTAATTTTGTTGTTGTGTTGGAAGTGACACTTTTACGTTTTGACGCAAAGCATATTTTGATCTGAACTGCTTGTATAAACCAAATTGGACTATCAAGATTCCTGGGACTGCTTTAAAAAAATAAAACCTAAGGCATCTTTTTTCCATTCCAAATAAGGGCATTTACTAGTAAAGGAACCAGAGAATTAGTCCAAAGAGTGCAAAAAACATGTTGATGCCAGTGATACTTTACTCCATAGAGTACTTCACTCAACCATAGATTCCAATGCATATGAGCAAAATAACAGCCTGGAGGAATGATTCATGTGGAATTATTTAATTCTGCTCAGCAGAGTGCTACTTTTAGCTGGGAAAAATGTTCTCATAGACTGGTAGGCAACAGAATATCCAGTACAAAGCCAAATGACATCACTGGCTTCTCTGTGTAACAAAAGGCCCATGGCATCCCCCCTTGCTGAGTGAAAATTAGCAGCAGGTCTTTGCACAGTGCACATACTTTGAGAGGAGGGAATTGTGTCATTGTTATTTGCTATTTCCGCAAGCTGACACTTATCTTGTAAGCACATCAACTGTTTGCTTTAGCTCCGCAAGCCATTTCCTATACATTATATCGGTTAGTCATGCTGTTCTGCATTGTGTGCAAAATTCCACATGTAGAGAAATCAAAGATGAATGAGAACTATCTAAATAATTGTTTTAGAATGGGAGCAACTACTTATTTCTTTAAAAAGTGACTGTGTGGGTAAACAATTTCAGACTTTTGCTTCTACTAGATTCGAAGCCAGATCAGCACATCAAACTCTTAAACTCCTTGAAGATAAAGTAAATTAGATCAGCTCACATTCTGCCAAATGACTAAATTAGAATGGTAACTTTTTCTTATTTTTGCATCTCAGAAAGCATACAGAGTTATCAGGACAAAAACCAGAGTTGTCTATAGTTGCAAACAGTGGAAGTTATCAGGGTTTTTTTTTCATATATATTTCCATATGTAAAGAAATACATTTTTGTAATCATTGCATCTAAGTAGATGTTGCCCACTTTTATTAGCAAATGTTTCTCTGCTGTATTGCTGCTGAGAAATTGTTGTATCCTTGCTAGGGAATTATATGTGATCTAGTAGGTTTTTTCCAGCTCTAATATCATTGAAGGTTTGGATTTGGTTCTGTCTTTTTACAGTAATATTTGCTTGCTGTTTGTTTTTATTTAATTGGAACTATACTGTCATGCAGTGCTGCACTGTACATCTGAGAATACACCAAATAGAACTGTAACTCTTCAAGCACAAGGGGAAAGTAAGAGGAGAAAAAGAAAGCAGAACTATAAGAGAATACAACATTCTTTGGCAAATAATAATGAATATTTTATTCAACTTGGTTTGAAAAATAGCATTGTAAGATTCTGTTAGAGAGCTAGAATATAGGCTTCTTTCAGTCTCTTGGCTCTATAATAAGATCCTGAAAAATGAATTTCCTTAATCCATGCTTGAATACAAACTTAACATTCAAGATTTTCACAGTCTGTAGGTTTCTGCAATAGAAAGAGTTCAAATACTCAAGTGATACAGGGTTCACATTTTGTTCTTGTTCTCCCTATCTCAGTCCAGTGTAACTGTATTAACATCACTGCTCTTCATCTTTTCTTTATTTTTAAATACCCCAGGACAATATTATAAAATCCTCATGGAGAGAGATGTAAAAAGTTATGGCTTCAATTCACCAAACACTTAAGTGAGTGCTTAATTTAAAGCATGTGGATAATCCAAATTTGCTTCAGTCATTGGCTTCTGGACCATAGCCAACACATTTGGAATGCATCCTGCATATTTATTCTACTATATACATGATGGTCACATGTGTGCAAAGTTGTTTGTGATTAAGTTTGTCAATTACAGTAACTGAAATTTAACTTGAGAAAAATGTACAGTGAGTGACACTCCTGCAATAAAGGTAACATCTGAAGACAGAGAAATCTTTCATTTTTCAAAAAGACCCCTAGCATTTGAGGCAAAATATCTATATAAATTTTGGCTTTTCCTTTCTTGAAAAGCAGTAAAAAAATTAAAATTGTTTTGATTATTAAAATAAGGAAAAATGATCAGATCTGTTGCCTTTGATATTCTCCAGATATTTCTTCTGATGCTTAAATGTGCTAGAAATATCTGGAGAAACTGCAGCCAGTTTTCTCATCAGATTTCTCAGTAACTTTCTGTTGGATTCTGCAAATATTGCCCAGAATAGATTCTGTGGAAAAAGCTTCCATTTTAGCAGTTCATCTGAAAAAAAATTCATCTTTTGAGATTTGATATTGATTGTTTGCAGTGTTAAAATAAAGTTCTGATGTTCCAGAGTCTGTCCTTTGCACCTGTCCTCCCTGGTGGGTGTTTTCTGAAAAAATTAAGGTATGATCTGGTAGCTAAATGCCACCTAGCTCATATACCTGTATTCAGACTCTGTGTGTGTTTCTGTGTGTGTATATATATTCATATATATTTTATATATATATATATATGACAGGGAGAGAGAAAGAGATTTCTTATTCCATTGGTAGCAACTGGCTGGTAGTAAAGAGTAAATAAATTGCTCTAAAAAGAAAGAAGTTGATATTTCTAAATGATCTGGCTGGACTTCTACGTTATGTACTTTTATTCTTAAAGAAGCTGTGATCTCCATCAGTTGCTGTTCTGCTATGCCATTGTCCATATACTTTGTTATACAAAAGAAATACAAGAATATATTATTCTTTTGCAGAAAAGTTGTGTGGGCCTAACTGATAAAGTCCATCCTTTGCCATCAACAGGAAAGACTGATGTATTTGTATTAGTATTCATATTATTCATTTCAGAAACATTGAGGGTGAAGGGCTTCCAGGATGGCTAGAGTGACCCTACAAAATGTTTGATGTGCTACTCTAGGAAGCAGAAATTTCCTTTGGTTTCCTCGGATGGAATTTAGACTCTTTGTTCCCTAGTTCTCTGATTCCTGGACTACTCTCTTCAAAAGAAATTTCAGCTTTTTGTGTTATTTTTAAAACAGGAAGAAACATTTTTTCTTTGTTTTTAAGTTTATCACTGAAGGCAAAACTTGAAAGAACTTTTTAACATAAGTATAAAAACATGAGCATCTGTTTTCCTATCACTGGTGAATAGTTAAATGCCTCAAAGGAAGCTCCTTTCCATCATGACGTGCTTCCATCCACACCTAAGCTACCAGCATGTGCTGTAGCCATCAGTGGCACTGGGGGAGTTGACACTGCATGGGCACGCTAATGAGTGGAAACCTTCCTTGTGGAAACGTCCTCTTGGGAATGGTGTACGAAACTAACTATTTATAAAGTGCTTTGAAAGGAGATACTCAGATAAAAATCTTTGGTATTTGTGCAAGGTCACAGATTATTAGTATCTTCTAGTTTACAAGGGCCAGATTCAAGTCAACCAAATCATGAGCACCAAAAAGATGTTTCCTATGGTGCTCTGATCTTACTTTCATTTGCATGGGATCTGCCCCAGAATTGGAGCTGCATTTTATGTCCTCTCTATGGTTCCTCTGGGGATTTAATTCCTGAAAGGAAGACCTCGAGGGGTACCTGAAAAGGTTGGTTTTTTTTTTAAAAAAGGTAATATGCTAAACATTGTTGAAAATAAGGATAGAATGCATTGAGACTCCAGGCACTTCCCATCCTTTCACCAAGTTACTAGAAAGATGTATCAGTGTTCTAGAATGACAATTGACAAAAATCTCAGATCTGCTCTCAGGGCCTTGGCATCTGTTAGGGGTAGAGGGCATATGTGTGAGAGTTTCAAAAGGAACAAATAAATAACAAATGGGAGCATTAGCATGTTCAGAATTATGCTTCACTACAGTACCGTCGCTATTTGGGATGACTTTAATATGATGTCCTACATTTTGACCAGCTTGCTTTCTTCCTCCTGTTCTCCTTCACAAGGTCTCTAATGGACAGAGTAAAAATTACCCTCAGTTGTTAGTTCTGCTTTCATCTTCAGAGCCATCTGGTTTCTTGAATCCATATGTATTTTTTTTTACTCAAGACAGTCAGTAGAGAGTATGAAATTACTAGTGGAAGAATCAAGGTTCCTGAACAACTTACTGCTATTTTTCTTTTAAATCATTCAGCTTGCCTTTTCCTTTTAATTCTCCATGTGACCATTTATGCAAAAGTTTTAAGGGCCATAGATGATCTTTTCTTTATTTACCCACTAATCACTGAATAAGAGAGTTAACTCAGATCCTGCTCAGTAAGTCAGTATCTGAAATCTCAGCACTAATTAGAACTTTTCATTTGATGATTATGAATACTTAACCTTGTCAGCTCAGATATGAGTCCTTCATTCTGAAGTCTGCAAGTCGAGACTCCTGTATCTAAGTGTTTTAAAGGAGGGACTCCTAGTTTTCACGATGTAGTGACAGATAATCATTGCATGTGCATTTCAACTGAACAATAATATTCTCTCTTTTATATCAGTGCAGCCAGTGTAGAAGTATAGGATGTAAGGATATAAGACATCAAGTCTTTTGTTAACCCAGGAGTTATCTTTTGTTCTTCTTGTTAGACCCAAAGGTAATGATGATTTCCAATTAGCAGGAACCACTGTAATGTTAAATAAATGACTGGAAAACAGAGGGAGTGGGGCAGTGGAACTACCAAGTGAGAAACTACAACCTTTGAATGAAGATTTGGGTTTGAAAATTCACCTAACCAAGCTCATTTTTTATCTCTCTCTCACATTCCACTTATGTATTGTGGCAACCTTTGTTTCCTTAGGCTAACTTGCTATCTGGAAGTAAACATCAAATTACTACCAATGTAAACTTTATAGTCATCCACTTGCAAACTGCAGTGCTTCTGACATCAGAGGTACCATAAAGTATACCCACTTGAAAGGCTAGTGCATGGCTAATTTATTGACATGCATTCCTGAAGAGCTGCTGAAGAATGATGATTCTCTAGGCATGCAGTTTTGTGGGTGACTTTCAAATTGTTTTTGAACTGATTTAAAACATGCCTTTGGCTAAGAAATCCCTGGTTGCTCGAAAGTAAACAAGGTGACTAAACTGGTCACCAGCTATTACTGTGACATCAGGGTATTTTCCTTCTAAAGTGGGTCAGCGGTGGTGCAGGCAGAGGAACCTACTAAATTCATGCTGACAAACAGAACTTACAGAAACCTGGATGTTGACAAGCTGCAGCTGAATGCATAGAGAGCATCAGATAGGCAAAGCAGGTGGTTTATGAGAAGTGTTTCATACACAGAAATGTAAGATGCAACCTTTGTTCTTTCAGGAGACATTGTTTTACTAGAGATAAGATACTGAATTTCAAAGAACTCGAGTACTTAAAAACCAATGGTGAAACAGAAAACTAGTTTGGTTACTCATGCATGCTGAGAGAGCCCGACTGTGGTGGGGAATGTGTGTTTTGTTAGCCTGACATTGGTATGACTGTGTTAGTTGTGCAACTGTAAAACTTTAATGAATATTCATGCAAATTCCTTTAAAATACTGTCCTTAAAACTTTTAAGAAATTACATTCATGCATGACTTAACAGTTATATTTTGTAGGAGAAAATATATTACAGTTTTTTTGTAATAGATTTTGAGAAGATTTCTCCCTTAGCAGTTTCCTTAGGTGCAAGAGTCTAACCCTCCAGGCCTCACAACAGAAAACAGCATTGCTTGAAGTTACACTAAAATCACTTCATCTACCCACCCATCAGTCTGTAGTAGCTACCTGGCTCACGTGCTTTAATAACTAGGCATTATACCATAACAATGCGATTTCTTTTAGGCAAAGTATTTAGAGTTTTATAGGTTAGAACAGTGCAGTGCTCATTTCTGGAAGCGTCAGACCTGTGTGACTGGCTGGCCGACTGCCGCCTTGTGTGCCTGTTGCAAGCAGGGGCTTCTGGTTTTCCGTCACTTTTCACAGAGAAGCAAATATGAAGTCTGAGCCAGACAATACAATTAATAGAAAAGTGCAGACATATTCTATAGAATTAAACAAACTTAGGTTAAAGGCATTGTATACAAAGTACTTTGAATCAAAATATTTTGAATTGTGTACTTACAGAAGTAATTTTTTTTTTTTAACTTAACCAAAGTAGCCATATAAAGATACTACACCTGCTTTTGTATTTTGAAGGCTATGTATCTCTCAGTAGTGAAGTGTAGATATGAGGTAACAGCTTGCCACTGACCTTGCTGACTGACTACATTCTCACATCCTTTCTATAAAAAATATTGTTTATTGGAGAAGAGCTTCCTAGAGCAGTGTCCCAGCCTGCTGACAGAACTGTGTTACAGCACAGAAGTAGCAATACCAGGATGTTGTCACAAAATTTCTAATGATGCTCTGGACCTAGCACCTCAAAACAATTTCAGTGTGTGAACTGCAGGTTTCACTAAGAGGAAATTAGGGAATGGGGGAGGAAACAATTATTCAAAGCTACCCACAATGTTAATTAATAGTAGGGAAAATGTAGTTAGGCTTGGATTACTTTTAAAAATAATTTTCAGGTTAACTGTATTAATTCAGCTATGCAAAGAGGGAAATATTTAAATACACTGGGCCAGTCTGTTTTGGCTTACAGACTTGCTGTAGCTACTCCACTAAAGTCAAGCGTAAAGGATGGGAGTGTCCACATTTTGGAGTTAGATGCTAACAGCTGGCCAGATCTGTGATCTTTTACCTCTTGATCTTTTCTTAATCCTCCAAGTGTATGCTTAGAAGCAACAGCTTTCTATGCCAAAGTGTAACTGCTGATATTTTTCCAAGCCCTATTTTCCAGCTCTAATAGTTCTGGTACAGTTAAGCTATATGTTTGACAACAGATGACTTTATCATCTGGGATGGAGCATTGCATTTGCAATCCACAGGAAACAAAGTAGAATTCAGTACTTTCTAAAGGAAAATTGAGTGATTATTGTTTAGGACAAGTATACCAAGTTACTTAAATTAAAAAGAGAGACTTTTGTAATAAATTCCTTCGGTGGTCTTGAAGATAATTTTAATCTAATGTTATATTCTAACAAATTTACAAGCAACAATTCTGCGGCAACACCATTTTGTCAGAGATGCAGTCTATACTTACAAATCTCTTTAATTGTTAGGGGTAACTTCTGTTTACTTGAGCATTTTATTTGTGCTGTTTACTTTTTAGGGTCTGTCATCGATTAAACAAATCTTAGGGAATTTTCTGAAAACTTACTAGAGTATAACCTCTTCATGCACCCTTGTTCTGTTTTTCTAAAACTACACCAGAGTTGGAACCAAAGTATGTGTGTGGGAAGGACATATGGCTAGGTGGAAGACAACATATGTCTTTAGTATGCACTTACCATGCAGTTAGTTTAGACAGCATCTGTTGTTTGTTTAAACAGCTTTTTTTTTTTTTTTTTCTTTTTGTAGGGGGCAGTGTGCAATCTGTTTAAAGGGGACCTGCAAAGAGAGGGAGGGGAGGGTTTTATGTCTGTTTTCTTCTTTTTTTCCCTTATGTTTAAGGAAGAATTGCTTTGGCTTGCCTTTTGCCTTAGAAATATCATGTCTTTGAAGCATTATCTTTCATGGTTTTCTTGCAGGCATTTTTGGATCACTGAGGCTCTGGGAGTTTTTGTCTGCTTTAAATGGAAAGGGGTGTAGGTGTGGATTCCTAACAAAGGGCATTTCTCCAAGCTCTCCCAGTGAAATGCATTTATATTTCTGTTACCATTAGAGTAGTCAGCCACCTCATGTGTCGTTAGGACCCTGCACCGCTGTTTGGTATCATGCACCTTATTTAACATATGCATATGGCATATATTGTGGTGATCTGTTATTGCAGTTCAGGCTGCTTGTATTTATTTGGTAGGAGCAGATGTTCCTTCTCT
>NW_009259531.1:536969-578800 GCF_000687185.1 Egretta garzetta
AGGCAGCTGCTCCTGTACCCAAGTGCTGAAGAAGCAGGAGAGGCGCAAGGAGAGAGGTCCACCTTGGCCCCAGGTTTATTTCAAGTGCTGGACTGAGAGAGCTGCCCTGAGCTCTCCAGAGCTGCACCCTTCACTGAGTGGGCACCTACCTAAACCCACGAGCCTTAGCTGTCTCAAATTTGCCACTGAGACTTCCCACCCCAAAACCCTGACATACTTGGCAAGCTTTGAGTGGCTCCATGACCTCCCTCCCCTGCATCATGTTTTAATAGTCATGAGCCTGCAACCAAAATCAGCTATTAAAGAATTTACATAAAACCTCACACGTGGAGTAGGCCAGAACTTGGCAACTGGGGTGGTGTTTTGCTAAGCAAGTACAAATATAGAGGCAGACTCAATTTTGGCAGGAAAGAATTCCCAGCTCAGTTAATAGGCCTTTCACATGCGCAATCTCTCAGATGTCTCATATCAACTGGTTTGCCACTTGTCTTCTGATTTCCAAGCTAAAGCAGAGTAGGCAGACCTGGATTTCTATGGTGCGTATTGTTTTAAGAATTCCCATACTAGAAAGAAAAAGAGGAGACAGGAGGCGAGGGGAGGGTCATTTGTCATGTAAGCATTGTAATTTCTCAAATGAATACTTTTGGTATTTTAATTTGAATTCTCTTGGGGCCTCTTGGTATTATAAAAGACAGTGAGTTCTCTTAGGAGCTTCAGTTTTAAGTTGGCCCTCAAATCGCACAGGCTGGATAAAACCCCACAAGTTTGAGTGCAACAGACTCTGGGAAGTCTGGCCCATAAGTACGCTTCCAGGTTCTGCAGCCTTGAGTGAGAGGGGCACACAAATCAATTAGGTAAAAGAAGACACATTTTAAAAATGTTTCACTATTGTCCCCACTTGTTGTTTATCCATTATTATTTTATGCTAAAGCCTCAGCCAACAAGCAGAGTGAATACGTTTCATAATTAAAAATGAAACAATAAATCATGTCTTACTTTTAGTAATAGTGCCCTTGATTCTAGTAACTAATAATGGGAGTAACTTATTCATGGAAGCAGATAGGTTACTGTAGGAAACAGAAAGGAGAAGACAGAAACAATTTGAATAGAAAGAGATATTTGTCATTTGTCAATCTTTCCAAACCCTTTCTAACAGTTGTGGGAGAACTATCACACAGCTGCATCAAAGATGTCCTCCTTCTCTACCAGTCGCCTTTGCTGCAGAAGTCACATGAGGGAGCTCTAGGGTGAGTGCAAAATCAGCTGGAAAATGGTACTTGAAGAGTAATCACCAATAGTTCCCTCTCAAAGTGGCTGTCAGGATTCTGCAAATGTCTATTATGGATCCAGTATGGTTCAATAAAGTTATCAATGAGTATAGAAGAAAAAGTATGTGCTTTGGATATACAGTGGTGAGAGGCTGCAAGGAGGTGGAAAGCAAATGTTAGAATTCAAAAGAAGTTTGCAGGCTGGAAAAATGTCCACTTTTTCCTCTCTCAGAGAAAATGCACTTCTAGCAGACTCAGGCAAAATACTGTGCAAATAATGGATGGGGACAATCAACTCTATAATACTTACTGCAGACGTATCTGAGGGTTGTAGTAGTTCACAAGCTGAAAGTGAGTTAGGTATATGTTTATTTTGTATCAGAGTATATTGTATAAGAAATTACTTGTTCTTTCTGCCCTAGTCATCATGCATATAGCCTTGGCTGGAGAGTTGTATAGGTGTGAACAAATTGGAAGGGATCCAGAGGAAAGCGAGGAAAATTATCAGAGGTGTTGCAAACATGACTTAGGAGGAATGACTGAAACAAATAGGTTCTCTATTTAAAAAAGACTAATAGAAGATGTAATATGCAAGTGTGCAAAAGCTGTGAAAAGAAGAAAGGAATAATTTATCTTCTCCATCTGTGAGGCACAGGAAGGAAAATAATGAACTTAGCTTGTGTCAAATGACTTTTGGATTAATGGGGGGTTTTGGTTGTTGGTTTTTTTTTTTTTTTTAAAAAAGCCCTCTCTAATAGTTAAGATTAAAAAAAAAAGGCAAATGCATGGGGAGGTGCTGAAGCTTCGCTTTGGACGTCTTTAGATAAACATCTGCCAGAAATAACAAGAGTATAATTGACCCTGCTCTGGGAGTAACACTGCACTAAGTACCTTTTTGAAGTCTTTTCTGGCCTTATTTACCACGATTCTCTACTTCTAAGTGCTTCAGGCTCAGTACATAGCTTGCTTATTCCTGCTTCTCTTCTGTATATCTTTCTGCAGATCTGTGAAAGGCCAGGGTACCCAGTTTGGGCCCAGGATACTGCAGCTCTCCTGCACCAATAGGCACAGTGAATTTATTTTGGTAAAACCTAGTTTCTTTAATTTGAATTCAGTTTTCAGCAACTTTTCTCCCAGTGAGGACATCTAAATTCCACTTTGGATCCCCTGTGCAGTAACTACACTGCCAAACCTGCCTGAGTGCTGATTTGCCTATCCAGTTATAAGATTGGGACACCCTTTGAAAATGTGTATGTTTGAACACTGGTTTGGCTGCATTAAAGGAAAAATGAAGACATGAAACTATATTAAACAATGGTAAATAGTTGCTAGAGGTTTGGTTGAGGCCCTTTAAAGAACAAATGCAAACTTTATTTTTGGTCAACATTTAACTATTGTATCTGAGTATTTTTCAACTACCAATCTGTATAATATGCCTTATATTTTAAGATTTTTTGGCAGGAAGAATGCAGAAGTAATTTTAATTTAAGTAATTTTATTTATGCGCACCCCAAACATATTTGTATACACAGGGAACTCCAATTACAGTGTAATTAGAGTAACATGAGAGCCTTAAGATCAGGAGTTCAAATTTATATTTGTAAATATTCCACTAACTTCTAAAACCCTCTTCAAAGATGTTTATTATCTCAATTTTCTGATTGATGGGGTTGTCATACTTTTAAATACAAACCACACTAGTATTAACGGAGAGAGAGTTTCACCTATATACAAAACCTCTATTACTTGAATGTTTGAATGATCATAACTGTTACAATAATTGAAGCAAGAAACTTAAATATGTGGATGGGAGGAGGAAAAAGGCATTGAGCCCACACACATGTTTCCATTGCATCTAGATATAATCTAGATTATTATTATTATTTTTACTAAACACTAATAGCTGCTCATACAAAAAGCAAAATGAGACCATGGAGCAAACTGTGGTTTTATTTTACAGGAAAGGTTTGGGGATTTGGGAGATGACGCAGGCTTTCAGATAGTTGAAAAAGAACTTCATTTGTTTTATAAAGTGTATGACAACATCTATCCACCCAGTGCTGTCCAAAGAAAATTTTGTTCTATGTGATCGAGTTACTTATTGGCATGTAATGCTGGAAGTGATGTGCATGTAGCAGATTCATCTATCGATCCACATATTACCAATAGGTTATGGCACAGCTTAGTCTCTGGATATTGTCTGTTCTATTCCTTTCTGGAAAAAGTCTTTCAGACTTTTAGAGAAGCCTGGGAAATACCTATTGATCCAAGACAAATGTGGAAACAGGGGATTTTTGGCAAAAACAGATTAGAAGTAACATTTCTTAAATGATATGATTTAAAAAGTCTGTTCTTACTGTCTTTACTCGAGTATGCTACTGTCAGCCTTAGCTGGGATTTCTGTAATGATGTCTACAAGGACATCTTCTTGTTCTTTTGTTTTTCAGCAGTTGATTCCGGGGAATATTTTACAATTAAGTGATAATACTGAGAGTGGTTCACCTTTATACCAAATCAACCCTTTAAGATTACTCACTCTGGGATAACAGGTTAGGATTAGGTTTTGGGAAATGAAGGCCTTCAGAACTGGAAATCCAACCAGAGAGCTCGAGCACTGGTGTGATCTGTTCTGCTCTGCTGGGGGTGGGGATTGGGGTGGACACTGGAGGCCTTCAGAGCTGGGTATCCCGTGGACGTGTGCCCAGCCTGGAGGCCTGGGATGAGGCCTGGCTTAGAGACAGAGCTGTAGTTCAATGCACATTTGGGCTCAGAGGGACTGGGTCAACGACTTGAAGGAGAACTTTCCATTTTTAGTGAATAAATACCCTATTCCAGCATATTTTTAAGACATTCTATTTGCAATTACTGTAGAAAGTCAATGCTGTGTTGCGGTTGAGGTGCCTTGTAGCAGAAAATATGTAACATTGTTCTTCAGTGAATTGTGGGCCACACCTGGTCTAATCCTGGGTGACCGCTGTCAGTTCAAATGAGCCTCAATTGATCAAACTTATTTTTAATAGTAAGCAATGAGTGCAGTAAAGCTTAGGTAGCCACTTTTGGTTAGTTTGCAGATTTGTTTCTTCTGACATTTAAGTAAAGAAGTTTATTTTTGAAAGCTATTGGAGAAAAGATAAACTGAAATTTTTTTTTTTTTTGGTGGAGATAGTAATTCCATTTGCTAATGTATTCTCCAGTGCACCCATATTGTCAATTGATTAACCCTTTCAGTAGGGAGAGAAAGAGGGCAAAATAGTCTCCTCTCTTGCTCCACAGAGACTTCCTAAAGCCAGTATGTTCCACTGGTTGAAAAGAAAAAGAAGGCAGAAGGTATGTGTTTCATAACACTGTTAGCATCACATACATGAAGGATGAATTCCTCACACAGCAAAAGAACCGAAAGAAACATCCTTAGACTAAATAGGTTTGCGGTAGCTCTGTTGATATGACTGAAGTGAGGTGGGAGAGAGATTATTTTACTAACAGCTAGGATTAGGTTTGTGGTTTCTAGAAAAGACGAATTTCTTGAGGCCTTCTCCCTGCTATGGGAGAAATTAAGTTGAATCTGGGCATGAAAACAGTTGCAGTGGCTGCAGAGGCAGAGAGCTTTTTCAGAGACGTGTACGTGTAGGAGGCGCTGGGTGCCAGTCCAGCCCTGGGGAGGTGGGTGGACACCCCTTCCATTTCTCCCTCCTTGTATTCAGGTTGCTTTGCTGCAATGACGTCTCAAGAGTGACAGGATGGAGCTGAATCTTAAGAAGTGGGTCTTTACTTGCTCTTTGGAGCTGGTTTTT
Source organism: Egretta garzetta (assembly GCF_000687185.1). Lineage (NCBI taxonomy): Eukaryota > Metazoa > Chordata > Aves > Pelecaniformes > Ardeidae > Egretta > Egretta garzetta. Next base: position 542,029 of record NW_009259531.1, read on the forward strand.
TTTTGTGTTGTAAGCACCATGCTTAAAACCTCCAAGGAAGGAGAGGGTTTTTCTCACCTTTCAGAGATTGTTTTTGCCCTTTCTAGCTATGGACATAGGTCATAGGACATAGAAATTACTCTGGTAGTCATTGGGTCCTTGGCCTGATTAGTTTTCCTGTTCTGAGCCATAAATATGAAGATAAATAGTGCTTTCTTTATTCTGAGATAGTAGTCCTTAACAGTAAATGCTTTTCTAGCAGCATTACAAAAAATTGAATAAATATTTAGCAAACCATGTTTCAAAGACACTGTCAGAGCCATAGCTTCAACAGGAACTGGGGATGCATTGCTGTAGCACTTATGGTATGGGTTTAGCACCAAGAAATGAGACTGACTGAATATGAAACAGCACAGGCCACAGTTATTGCCACATATAATCTAATGTGAAAATCCAAACAACTGGGACTTGCCCAGCACGCAAGAAAGTTTAATGGGACTAGAGGGAACAGTGGACTTGAAGCGGTGCTGGTTTTGCTGAAATCTGAGTCTACACTGGGGGTGGGGGAGTAGCTGGTATACTATCACCACTAAATTGCTGTTTATTGCTTTATGGAATTCTCTGCAATTCTTGCTTCTCCCCATGTTTTATTAATCAAAGTGAGGAACTGTGCTGAATGTCACAGGGTGTTCCTTCTGTACAACTTGCTTGAGTAAGGGGCAGGGATTCACTGTGTCTTCCAAGGGGCTGACAGAGTTTCTGTCCCTTCCTTGTTCCCTCCCCCAACCTCCATTTTATTGTGGGAAAAACACTGCTGGAACACACCTGTGGATAGATGGGCTAGAACGTGATTTAGTGTTTAAATGCCTTTCACTCAGAGATGTGAGTACTATCTACTGCTCTTCCTGTCTGTCTTGTTTAATAAATTTGTCCTTCTTTGCAAAGGAGACTTTGATAAGGGGACACTACATCGTCAGCTGAATCTCTTGCCATGAAGGACCACAAAGCAGCTTGCTTCAGTTCATTTTACCTCAAATGGTGGCTTTCAAGAAACTGGTACTTAGGAAGAAATGCTTCTTGAATTGGTCTGGTTTTTTTTTTTTTTCTCTCTTAAATGCATCTTTTACTGTGTTCTTAGCACTGTGCATTTATATGACACTTTTCATCCGAGGCTTTTAAACTGCAGTCTGTTATAATTTTGTTGAGACTAAGAAAATTTTACCAAAGATATATGTTTTTAATTAGACTAAACAAATAGTAACAAAATCATGGCCCTGATTCTGCAGGCTGATCCCACTGATTGAACCCAGCTCTCTCATGAATTCTTTGTGAAGCAGGGGCCTAACTTCAGATGCCTTTCTTCTGGAAATGAAGGAGCTCAGCTGCACCACATGATTAGTTTTTTAAGCAAATAACTTTTTGGCTATCAATGGAGGGAGCCCAGGAGGAATGACCTGCAGGTGTGGAAGAAAATTTAACTTCCCAACCATGCAGTACTAATTCTTTGTTCTGCTGATGCAGGATTAGAGCTCAATGGGAAAGAAAAAGATCAATGACATTTAAGGCTTTGTCTATACCGGGGTAGGATTTTTATGTTCTCAGCACCCATAACTGGGACCAGATTTTTCAGTACTACTCAACTCCCACTAGATGCTTAAGTATATACTTGACATTAAAAACAGCTCAAAACCAAATGTAGTGAACTCCTGAAAATCCATCCACTTATTTGGATACCGAGGTTCTTCTTCCAGAAATATCACTCTCTATTTTTTTCACATTCTTAATACCCCAAAATAGCACATAAAATATATAGTGTGGGTGATGCTTCTGTGAACCTAAGCTAGTTGCAATTAAAGGTGTCTGGTCAGTGTGTGGAAATTCCATTAGCAAAAATCCCAAAGTAGACCCAATCTAAAGGTAAGCAAACTGTTTAGGAGAGAATTAGAAATTATTCAAACTGTTTCTCAAGACTCTATGGAAACTTAAACCACAAAACTCTTTGAAGTTTAGAACATTCTTTTATTAGTAATTCATATTTCTGATTTCTGGGATTTGGATAGATCTGAATAGATGATTTTAAACATGAAGATTTTATTGCCTAGTTTTTTGTTCTAGAAGCAGCAAAGTAACTTGCTAAAGAAAGACTATTGTTTCTTTGTTTTGTTTTGTTTTGTTTTTTTGTTTTGGCCAGAAATAAAAACTGTCTACGAATGTCTTAGGAAAGGTCTGTTAAAGTGCTTGCATCTGTCACGTATACATGTATATTTGAAGGAGATTAATTTAACGGGTCATAACTCCTAAGATGGCCAGCACTCTGAGGTCCTATTAACCTAATTCTTAAATTAAAAATCTAATTATCCAGGCAAATTTGAACCAGTTGACAATACTACAGTCATATCTGGAGCTCATGTTTTTGAACATCCTTAGATTTCTTCTGGACCCAAGTCAGTGCTGTAGAATTTTGCACTCCAGCAGCCCCTTCTCTGAGTGCTGAAGAGATGGGACTGCCCCAAAAGCATTGCTGACCTGGATCTGTTGGTGAGACTGCTTTACAAATATTGCTTGTTTCACCTGGGTGAGAGAGGTCACAGTACTGTCATTTTACAGTTTAGCTTTGCTAATGTGGCTGAGAGCCCTTGAAGAATACTTTGCCACGTGGATAAACAAGCACAATGATCACGAACACTGTGGAAACACAGCCTGGTTGGATGGTGTAACTAGATTGACAGGTTTCCACTGCTTATGAGATTCTTTATTTGATGAAGGTCAGTTATTTTGAGTTTTGTATTCTGCTGGAAAAGTCTGTTAGTTAAGATTCCACTTTGAGGGACTTGGAAGTTGTGGGGATTTTTTGTTTTGTTTTGTTTTGGTTTTTTTGTTTTGTCTTGTTTTGAAGATATAATGAGGACTTTGCACAGGAAGCCTGCAGCAATCCTGTTATGCTGTGATTAATGTCACTGTATAATTCTGACAAGCTGAAGCCCTCCCAGGGTGCTCATTCATCATGGATCTCTCTATAGCTCTTATTTATTTATTGAACAACATGTAAGCACAGTTCCCTTTTTTGTTTAATGTATCATCATTTCAGTGTATGTGGACTTCAAGGTTTCAGTTTTGTTGACGATAATGAGATCATCCAGACAATTATCGTTTGATTTTCACTTCACTAGTGAGGAAGATTAAAGAAAAGTTAAGGAGCTTTGTCTGTTTCCTGTTACCCATTTATTGAGGGGGAAGAAAAACTAACTGTTTAAAATGTATAAATTATGAGACTTCAGATCATGCTCAAACAGTACGTGAGGAGACTGCATACCATTAGTTCACTGGAGTTTTGAATGGGTCAAGCTGGCTTTCTGCTTAGCTAAGCCATGATTTGGATCCCCACTTAAACAGCACGTATGAGTTAAGGGCCAATGCATATCCTATGTGTGCACCATGTATGAGTGTTTGTCCAGCCCATAAACTGACAAGTTCTTTACAGTGCAAAAAATCATTGCGTGTGCTAGAAGGATCTGTACCTAGCATCAGCATTTTGTTAAGGCATCCAGGTTCCTGCAGGCTCCCTGCACTGCTGTCTTTCATTTGGGGAATAAAAATGGATAAGAAATTGAACATGAACTTGTAATAGGATGCCACACAAGGTTCCAAAATCAAGGACATGCAGTGTCATAGGTCAGGCTAGGAACAAGGGCACCGGTCGTATTCTTTAACACATTGGAAACTGCTCAGATACTGCTGTGATAAGAGTCTGAAGAGAAAGTGGTTCTCAATACAGAAGTAACACTACAGCTACAAGAGAAAGTACTGGTATGGACACTTTAAGATCAGAGAAAAATATCGAGACGTTGGAGGGAATTCAGAAAAGAGCCACAAACATGATTAAAGAGCACAGAAAGATGATGGCAAGCAAAGATGAAAAGAACTATATGACGATTAAGAAGGTGCATAAGCGTCTACAGCTAATTGAAAGGTATAAATGTAAAGGAAGGAGCGTAACTGTCTGGGGTGTTATGAGGGCTTGTAACTGGGAGTAGTTGGATGAAATTAATCAAACAAAAATTTAGGTTGGGAAATTTCCAAACAGTGGACCATATGTTCCCTTCTGGCATAAAAATGTGTGAAGGGGAACAAAACACTCTAAAAGCCATGTGGCTTTTGAAGTGCAGCTGTTGTTCCACATTCTCTCTCCTGCTCTGTGAAACTAAGGGCCAGGGCCAGGTTTCTGAAGAGCACATACTATCAACACAAGTGTTAGAAAACCCAGGAAATCACTAGTTAAGCTTATCCACCCCTTGAAGTCCCAGTTACAAGTTGTACCTTTGCCTTTCAACCTTGCCCATTTTTACTTCCCACATGTCTCCTCCCTCCACCCAAACCATGACTCCCACTGAGAGAGAGTGTTTAAAAATTTATGGTTTTGCTTTGTTGGGAAAGTTGAGTGAGGCTTTGAAGTATATGATTAATGGGTGGACAGCCTTTCTGTTCAGGTTATGTTCAAGTGTGAGGTATTGGAGGATGGATAAAGAAGGGAGTGGTACAGTGTTTAACAGTGTAATAGTGTTTAATACCAGTCCTGATAAATAAGTTTAGTACCTCCTTCCCCTTCAACAGCTAATGTATGTGGCTGAAGTTACCACACTGTATGAAGGACAGAGTCCTTCGTGGCTTCTGATTAGCAGGTAGGAGAGCTGTACAGAAAGAAATTTATTTTCATACCTTGCTAGGATAAGAACTCAGTACATAATTTCTAGGTTATTTTGTCTTTGTGTACAATACAAATATGTGGGTGACCTCCACTGGGTTTTGGGGTGTTTTAGGGTTTTGGGGTTTTTTTTTGGTGTGGTATCAATTTGTTTGGTTTTTGGGTTTGTTTTTCGGGTTTGTTTTTCAGGGATTTTGTTTTGTTTTACAGTTTTAAGAAGATCACAAGTAACTATTTTGGCAAACTTAAGAATAACTGTTGCTTTTTGATGGGATTCTCAACCTTACATAGTCCTTGATGCCCTCCAAATTGCCCCCTGAAATGCTTCCTAACTTCCCCCTGCTCCACACTCCCCACAGCTGCACTCCAGATTGTCCAGTGAAGAATTACAATGTCATGTTTGGGGGCTAAATCCAATCATTCATGTATTTCAGCAAGACTGAAATCTATTTGTTTAAATGCATGTCTCAACAATAGTTATACAATCATTGCTGATTTCTTCTCAATAAAAGTCCACAAAGCAGAACATGTCATACAGTGATGGTCTTTTGATTTTTCTGTTTGCATTTTTCAAAGGGGAACACTTTGTCCAAAACAGTTCTCCTATTTCTAGATTTTAAAGAGACGTTGGTCACTGGAAAGTAAACCAGCCAAGGGAGTTTGAAGGAGTTTAGAGTATTCGAAGCAAAGTCCTTTAAAAAATAAATGGAATTTACATTTTCCACTAAAACAATTACATTTAGATGAAATTTGCTGCTGATATAGAGGGGTAATTTTTGCCGGCTGACACTACCCATCAGTTTGGTCTACAGCCGTTCAGGGTAGTCTTCATATTTTTCTATTAGGTTGTAAAAGCTATAGACCAACTAAATGTTATTGGTGATAAATTCTGACAATAGTGATTGCTCTATTTTGTAAACATGTAAGAGACTGTCAGTTGCTTTGAGTTTACTTTTATCAATATATGCAAGTAAATAATAGCGTATTAACCAAAACCTAGCAACAAGTCTTTTTTAAATGTTCATTTTAATATTCTCAAACACCAAACAACAAAAGAAATAGACCTGCACCCACACTGAATTAAAATTTCATCAAAACCACAAAGGCAAGAGAATTCAGAATTAACTGAACCTTTGCCTCCTGCTGTGTTTCTAGATGTTGCTAGAGTCCCCTAACCTTGATTAGTGTCGACACCAAAGGCTATATGTTATTGTAGATCAACTTGCACAATTACTGCTGACATCTTTAATCTAGATTTTTAAGCAGAAAAAGATATAACAGTCTAGTCTTTAGAAGCAGGAGCTAGACAAATTCAGAACTGAAGTAATGTGCCCATTTTTAACAGGAAGAGTAAATTAACCACTGGAACAATTTACCTAGGGACACATTGGTTTCTCTTTCACTTTAAGTCTTTATATTAAGACGGTATCTTTTAAAAAGAGGTGCTGTAGATCAAACAAAAATAATGGTTTTGATGCAGAAATTAATGGTTGAGGTTCTTTTGCCTATGTTACCCAGGAGATCAAATACAATCGTCATAATAGACTATTTTGGTTGTAACAGCTAGTGATTCAGTGAGTGAATTATTTATTCAGCAAAATAGCTATAGACAAATAAACACTGAGATATGTGGCTTTCATTTATTTGCTGTTTATATGAGATATGCTTATCTTCAATGTTTTCTGTGAAGAAAAGCAGTGTCTAGATTTAAAAAAAAAAGAGACTGACAGACAATTCAACAGACATACTGCTTCGCCTACTTTATTTTGGTAAATAGAAAGATTTCATGATTATGTTACCATGTGAAGTTTTTTCAAACAAAAAATGAGCTTACAATTGTAATAATTTCTATTACATTGTCAAGATTTTCTAACTCCTAAAAACTGCCTTAAAAAGTGTTCACACACATAGTGAGGTATTTAATTTCCCATTTCACCAGGACAGCTTGACAGAGAGGTTTGATTAATCTCCAGACACAGAATTTGAAAAGAGCATGTATACTGAGTGTATGGGATTTTTGTTTTGTTTTATTTTGTTTTGTTTTTAGTAATAAATGCAATGATTTAAGTCAATTTGTTTAACAAAGCAGACTGTGACTTGGTGAATCACCTTAATAGGTTTCAGAGATGACTTTTTAATTCTTTGCAGTTCTTAAGCTATTGAAAGCAGAAAATGGATAAATTATGTCTTTTAAAAATAATAACAACAAACTCATGTCTAATGACTTCATGGAATAATTTCAAAGTAACATTACCCTGGTGGAAAAATGGGAGCCGCCTGCTTTCCAAATGGGCTGCACCTGTGCCACTCTCGTGGAGGTTAAAAACATATCAAAGAGTTTCATCTGTGCAGGGCCTTCTGGGACATGCTAAATGGATTCAGAAGTTGGAGAAGGATCAGCACTCCTGGCATCATGTGCTGTGTTACTGTTGGTCCTTGTTTCCTGTTAATTGTGATACTGCCAGAGAAAGACTTTTTTTCCCTGTCTCATATAAATTAAAAAAAAAAAAAAGACTCAGCCTGCAGGCATAGGATCTGATGCCTTTTCTTGCTGCAAAGATGCAGCCATCTGGTTTTAGTGCTCAACATCTAATAGCTGGCATATGGACAGAGCGCAGTGTTCTGTGTGGCTCCCCTGGCTTCTCATAATCAGCAATTGAGATCCATTATTTCAGCAGGTGTGCCAGTATCTGCAAGCATGGCTGCCTCGCTCTGAGAAACTGAAGATGTGTGGCTGTGGCCTCTCGCATAAAAATATTAACAAAATTGTTAGTGCACAGAACAGGTTACATCCCCATTTTACAAAATGGCAGGTGCCTTTGGGGAAACACATGGCATAAGACTCTCTGTTTTGTAGTGCTGTAAAACTAACTGAAGAATGATAAAATTAATGATGAACCCCAAATTATTTAGATACTATGCACATATATGCTCCGAAGGGCATATTTGTCTTCAAGAATGCAGTTGTATGCTGAAAGCACGTGGCTTTTTCCTAGGTTTGTACTTCCTATCATTATCCTCCTGTGTGCTTGAATTAACATAATTGGTAGAAAACAGATGTTAGAAATGTTACTGTTGGCCAGGTTTGGTTGGATTTCTCTTGCAAAATACATTCAACAAAGGGAAGCTCCTATCATGTTCCACCTCTACCATTAATAGCAAAGTTTGAGTAAGATGTGTCAGTAACAAGCTGTTGGAACTAAAAGATGGTGGTAGCAGCAGGAGGTTAGTAACGTCCTGTAACATAGCTACTATGAAAGTGCACTTATCTTTAAAGATGTATTTAAATTGCAGAGTAGTTCCTTCCCCTACACACAAGGAATTCCAGCAGCACGTTCAGCCCTCACCAGCTGCCGCATTTTTAATAAGAAAATCAGAAGAATTAGTACTTATCTTTGTACATCTGTTTCCATGTTCCAAAATTACGTATCACATGATATGCAAGGAGGCTGAGTTAGTATTGCCTCTAGAAACTTTAAAGTTTGTACATTTATTTATTTATTGTTAGACAGGCCTATTCTTGTTTCATTCTTTACAATTCACTTCGAGAGGCAGAGCCATTCAGTTGTCTAGTTACAGGAGAATTACAAGTCTATTTTATGACAATGTTGGCATATAACACTCCTATCTAGGAGCATGATCTTGAGATCATTTATTCCCTGGAACACGAGGACTATGTATGTGAATAAGCCTCTGCAGCATGGGGCTGCATTCTTGCAAGCTTAATGAGACTGGGGGGGTTGAAAGAATGGAGAGCTACCATTTAGCTGAGGCTTCCTTTGAATGGAGACATTTTTCTGCAGTGCTGCTTAAATCTATATTATCTGAATTGTGATGGCTATAGTGCATGGCTCAGAAAGACAAATAGCTAGGCCCCCAGCCTGGAAAGTCTATCTGAAATCAAGGCATATTAAACATTTCATTCATTACAAATGAATAATCTTGAGCTCAAGGTCAACATTGTCTGCATATAAATGAATACCAGTTAGATATAGCAACAAGGTGTCAATCCTAACAGTGCAGAAATCACAGTTACTGTCTTCATTTTTTTTTTTTCTGAGATCAGTGCTGACAGTCTATGGTGTATGTTAGAGCACATCCATGACTTCTTCATGCTAGCTGCCAGCCCCAGCGCTGAGTGCCTGTGTGTGCCTGGAGGCTGCTGTGTATGCTTCCCAGCTGCCTGATAGCAGCAGCTCTGAAATCACAAGCTCCAGGAAAAGCATGGGGTGATTGTACAAATCATCAGATTGACTATTACTTTTCCTCTGCCTTCTGAATTTTTTAACTATAAAGGAAATCGTCTTTATTCCTTTAACTATAAAGGAAATCACCATTGACTAAATATCCCCAACAGGATACCTCTAGGTAGGGTGATTTCAGCTAGAAGGTGCACCATGGTTGCTGTGTACTCACAGAATTTGAGTCTCCAATGCAATATAGATGTTATTGTCTCTAATTCTGCTGGCTTATGAGGCAATTTGCTACTTTAGACATCTTTCCTCATAGTTTGCCTACTCCTTTTTCATGCCTGTGTTCTTCTAGTTAATTCTATTCCCCTCATTCCTTTTCCTAAAAAGTTTCTGTGTGTGACAGGAGGCAGGGAAAACAGAATGTAGCTTATAAGGTGGAAGCATGGAGCCATATGGAGTTAAAGCAGCTGAGCTTCAAGCTGTGAAAGATATGGTGAAAACTGTGTCTTTATTAGAGGCAGAATATTTTTAATGTGCAAATGAAGGATACTTATAACTGAGGGGGTTTTGTCCCAAATCTATAGAGGAAAAAATGAGATGTGACCATATCCTTTGTAAGTGGAAAAGAAGTCAAATGCATTCAAATTAATATCTGCATGTATGAAGAAATTTTTAAGCATCAGTTTGGGTCATGAAACTGGAATCGAAATGGTGAAGCTGTTTAAGCTTTTGTAGTTTCTTTAGACCTCAGTGGCTATACACTGGTCATGCTCGGAAAGTAGTTTCCTCTCTTTAATTATCTAATGAACTCTCCTCTCTGGTAGACTGTTACCTAGTTACTGAAATGGAGGGAAAATCAACTGTTTAAAATGTATGAATTATAAGAGACTATATTACATCCAGACAATACATGAGAAGTCTGTGTGCCATTAGGAGTTCTGAATAAGCTAAACTGGCATATGCACTTGGTTTGTCACTGAGTCAGCCCCCCACTTAGAGTATGATTTGATGGTCAAGGTGCATCTTAGTATGTGTTGGAGGTGTTTGTCCAGTCCACACACTGAGAAATTCATTACAGTGTCAACTTTATACAAAAGAATTTGTATAAAGGATTTGTAGATAATTTTAGTCTCTTGCTAAGGTCACCATGTAAGTCTTTGGAGTGGGGGGAGGTGTTTCAAATAAAAAGCAAATGCTTATGCAGGCAGAAAAGTGTTCTAAAAGAGCAGTATCCTTACTAAAAAAGTCTGTCAAATCAACCAGAAATAAAGTAGAAGAATCTTTTCTGTTTTGAGGGCAACTCAGATTTTGATGTTTGCCTAGAAACAACTCTAGACAACATCTGGTTTTCATTTGCCAGCACCTGGTCAATAAGATTTTGAAAGCTGTTTCTACCTCTGTGTCTCTGCCTGTATTGCCCTGAATATATTTCATAGTATTCTGAATACAGACCTCTGTGTTAGCCCAACACTGCTTCGTATTAATGCACACAATTGTCATGTTTTAGTGATCTACCTATACTACACGAAGGTCTATGATATAATGCCTATCTGTGATTCACCCTCAAAAGGTAAGACATTCCTCATAGAATAGGTGGAATTTTTAAGTCTCCTGGACAGTATATTTCAAAACAACTGAGCTTGCGTGGCCTATAGTTTTCTCTGCCATTGGAGCAGTATCCTGTATAAAGGAGTTTGAGAAGGGGGGTGTAATATGTCTTCTGCAAAAGGATTTTTTGCACTTTATTAATCCGCTGCAGCTCAGACAGACACCCGGTTAACTACCAGCCATTGATCTAATCTGCAACATCAGGCGCATTAAAAAAGTGCCACCGACAATGGAGCAGAGAAAGTGACTGAGCTAGAAATCCCATTCATGAACAATTACTCCATGTGTTAGACTTACCTTTTTTAATAGAAATATGTTGAAAAATTTGCCTTTATAAGGCAAGCTGATGCAGTGTAGACACAATCTGCTGGACAAATTCACAGTTATGTTTGTTACCATTTAGAAAAAGCCGTGTAAGTAAACCCCTTCATCTCTCTTCTTTGGCTTTTATCTTTGGTTGTGAGCATGTGAAATTTCACGGTCCCCCACAAAGCCAGACAGGATAGAGAAGAGACTGTCTTCTGGAGAAATTCAGGAAAAAAAGGCAGCTAAAATAGCCATATGACATGCTGTTTTCCTTATTTTAATAGTGTTTCTTAACTAATGTTGTCATACTACAGTCATGTACTATCTAGTTGTACTAACTATTAGCCTGTGAAAAAAATCTGCATTGCAATGCTTCCTCTAGGCGTTTATGTGTAAATTAAGTTCATTTCACATTAAGACCTGACTACTTTTTATCCATTGTTCTTGCCTTTTAGATTAAGCATGCCACTAGACATGCTGAGATATGTAAAGAATATTTGCACTATATTTGAACTCTGACTTGGGTGTTTAGGGACTAACTTAAGCTTTGTTCTTCTCACTTCTTACAGAGCTTAAACTACAGTACGTGATGTTTTAAATATGGTCCCTGAGCCAAGTTGTTTCCTCCCTAGAACATGCGTTAGGCATCAGCTCTCGCCCGTCATTTGCTGGGGTTGATAATGTGCCAAGTCTTGAAGTCTTGACTCAGTTCTTACTCTGACAAGGCTCACATGGAAATCAATGGAAGTTTTGACTGATTAAATACTTCTGGATTCCTCTCCAAAACACTTGGCTTATTTATATCAGGCACGTTTGGAAAAATCTAACATTTTAGCCCCTGTAAAGTAGGATTATCAAAATCTTAACTGATGGAGGACATTCTGAAGGCAAAATACCCAGGGGCCTGCTTGCTGGCAGTGGAACACTGCCTATGTTTGAAAACCAAACCAAAACAAACCCAAGGGCTGTGGGGCAACACATCATCTAAAAAGCCGTTAAACTTATCCGCCAGTATCCACATACGGACAACATGAGACGGCAGTGTCTTCTTCCACTGCAAGGTGATCAGTTGGTGACTCGTGTTATTCAGAGTCACTTTGAAACTAAACAATAGGCCATGAGACATTATACATAGAATTTTTCTCCTGTTTGTGAAAATTAGAAAAACCAGCTGTGCAATAGATTCATACAGAAAGACATACTGTAGTTTAGTAAACATTTAATTGCAATCAGTTTCAATGAATACCACAAAAACACTTCAGGATGAACATAATCACCAGAAATAAACAGAAATTAACTTTAATGATCAGCTTGTAACGTATGAGTATCATCCAACTCTTATTTTATAAACATGCTTAGGTTTTCATGAAACTTGGCATGCTTTATGTCATACAATACATGTTGCTTTGAAAACAATTTGTGCTTTGCATCTGGAAAAAGAAGACATTTGGGGGGTATAAGAAAAAGTAATGTCTATACATTCTCCATCATTCTGCTATGGAGTAAATCTAGTTACTTTGAGACACATGCAACTTTGATTTCTTGGTGAAAGCAAAGGAAGTGAAACACATTTTTCAGGCAGAGTAAGAAGCAACATCTCACGAACCGAAATTAGATGTAATTTTTTAGTTATTCTACTAAATCTGTGCCACGCTGTGGAACATGAGAATTCCATTCTGTACATCTCAGTCCTGGTGGTATGAGTGTCTCAGTCAGGCCTTGCAGTTCCATAGGATGGTGTGCACCTTTGCCACATCTTCATTTGGACCAGATTACATCCTTGTAGGGTACGTGTACTGGTCCCACTGCAGAATGCACTTGTCCTGCAGTGCAGGCACGGCTTATTTACAATAGCTGTGCCTATGCGAACCAAGATCAGATGGTGATTCTTTCCATTGCCTAGAGAGATGTGTCAGAGGAATAGGGCCTTGGCTTTTGGAAAGAAAGCATATCATATTTCTCTCCAAAGTCTTTCTCCAGCTGTCCAGGAACTGCACAGTGAGATTGTGGGATTATGTCTACCCTGTGAGATGAAGAGTTGTTAAAACCTACTGAACCCTATGACTCATGCTCTCTTTCCCAATGACTATTAGCCCAGCTGCAGTTTTGACTTAAGAGCATTCACATATTCAGGAGGAGTTGGCTTGTGTTATGTCTTGACAGCCTGTTTTGTAGCATGTATGGTTTTCTTGTGTCTGGTCCATCCAGACTTAGGAACAATAGCTTGGGTCCATGCTAAAATACCAGGCATTCTTCAGCAACTATAGGCACTGTTTCCTGCTCTGATACCTGCCTTTTATTTTCCTTTCTTTTACTATTAAACAAAGCTTACGATCTTGGAACTGATTTACTATTGCCGTGTAACCTGCACAAGCATTACTTTTCCTTGTGCCTCCCAAAAGTAGAAAGTTTGGGCTGAGACAGACTCTTAACATGGGCGTGAGGTTTTTGCTATGAACTGGGAGTGGGCCAAGCCCTGAAAGTCCATATAAAAAGGTCAGCAAAGTGGACCATATACTGTGACAGAGTAGAGGAAGGGTAAGGGCAAAAAATGTGTTGTGGGGGGAATTCTTCAGGATGGGAGCTCCTGAGTTCAAGATGCAACAGGGCTAGGCAAGAGCCCAGCTTGCTGTCTGCAAAACATTGTTCCCCATCCCTACAAGAGCAAGCTGGGAGGGAAACTGCCTCCAGTCACCTCGCAGCTGTGTTTGGAACCAGACTGCACTGCAAGTTTTGAATGCTTCTTGCTTTAGTTCCTGTATGGTCAATTAGCAAGGGGAAGATATATGTCAGAATGACAAATGCAACAATAATGACAACTAAATCTGGGGAATCATTATCTGGTCAACTGTTCTCCAGAATCTTAACTTCTATGTATAAAGAAAGTAGTCCTGAGGTCTCTGAAAACATGAGCACAACTGCACCATGAAATATGAACAAAGATACTTCCTTTGAAGCAGGGTGACATATTTTAAAGTTTGAATTCTGATTTTTTCACCAGTTAATTTGTCTTTCCACTTTCCTATCTAATACCCCTGGAAATGCCCCTGCTTCCACAGGGCCTATGGATGCTCCTCACAGGCTAGCATCACTCCCTGCTAAACCAGAAAAAGTTAAAAAGCTTTATGCTACTTCCATTCTCTGAATCTCTTGGAGTGAGTCTGTTTTATCTTCTCTGCCTTTCAGTTTGTATGCTCTTTTGGCAGGAACTGTTGGTCTGATTCTGATCTTACTTGAAGTGTGTAAATCAGAACAAAGCCCCATGCCTTTGAGTGAGATATGAGAGCAAACACCCTGGCACAGTTTATGGCATTATGTACTGCCAAGAATTCCATTCGGATTTGCAGCAAAAGGGAATTCTTAACCAGGTTCAGTTTATACAAAGGGCAGTTTGCTACCACAAAGGGAGTCCAATAAATAGAATGACTCAACATTGAAACAGAAGTGGAGGTAGGGATCACAGTAGTGAGTTTTAAAGGCATTTATTGGAAAGTCTATAGAAGGAGGACGAAGTAAAAAAGAGGATAAGAGTCAGTTCAGCACAGGTGTGAACAGTCAGTATAAACTCATTTTTCTGGAACATACTAAGCTGGTAAGACACCTGGTATTTTGACCAAAATCCTGTGATTATTCTTTCACTGGCTTATGTGACTACACTTAAATGCTCGGAAAGCGATGGAGGGATGGCGGCATCAGATCGAATGGAGAGCAGCCACGGTAGTTGAAGTCAGCATAAGTAAAAGCATCATTTTAGAGAGAGTGATTTTCTGTTAAGGTTCAGTGTTCTGGCCAGAAGTGATTTGGGCAGGAATACAGAAGAAAACATACAGCATTTTAAAGTGAATAGTGGTAACACCGCGGTATTTGATTTTCAGTTTTGGACTGACACAGCTCTGTTTCTCTTGATAACATCTTTGTAATTTGCCTTTGATCTTAAAAGTGGGCAAGGAGTTGTCTTTTAGGGAAAAAAAAAATTCTCTATTTCCCCATTTCTTCCGTTGCATTTTTGCTGTCAATTCTTATGTATATGTATAGGTTTACCAGCTGATCTATAATATCATATTATAGCAATATTGCTTTAAATCCTGGGTGAACTGGCCTATTTTGGAGTGCCTTCACATGAGATATTACACCCCTAGAAGTCTAGTGGAAAAACTTCACTGAGATAGTTGTGATGGTAAGCTTTATTATGCAAAGAAATTCTCAAAGGATGCTAACATTTGCTATCTCGACGGTTTCCCTGCACTGGAAAGTTTGAAAACATCCTCGAGATCCATTTCCACTGAAGTTTCATAAATCAGCTAGCAGTCATGCATCTTAGCTTTGCTTGCTTCCAATACAATATTGCTAAAACTGAGAGAGCTCGGTTTGTTTCACTTCAAGTGAAGGAAGCACTTTTTCATCATTTATAATTCAACTACAGCACTTACCACCACAGAATTTTGTGGAAACAAAATAAGTTCAAGAAAGGATTAAACCTATGTCTAATTAAGCACCACTGCTGGGTTGCAGACTCTAACTCAAGGAGTTCCTACATTTCCACTTGTTGAAATCAGGAAGGATGATGGAGATAGACCTGTGCATACCTTGTTCTTCCCTTAACAGCATGTTGTGCTTCGAAATATGATACTGAATCATTAGCTTGATGAAGTGTTGCAGACCCTGGACTTTTAATACTCATGAAACTCTTCCCAGAGATGAGCAGTGAAAGGTTGAGAAGCAGTGGTCAGAGGTTGCACCAAGGGAAATTCTGTGCAGGTACAAGGGTAAAAAAATTTACAGGGGTTTGGACTAGATGACATCTCAATCCTTCCAATCTAGATTATTAAATAATTCTGTGATTATCAAATTGGAAGAAACTTGGCAGTATGTCCAAATCACTGCTATTGCAGGAAATATCCCCTTTCTGTCTCTTCAGTCTCTTTCACAAGTTGATCAAATTCCCTCTTCAAAATAGTTGGTAAGGTCAGTGGAAAAAAAAATACCTAGGGAGCTTTCCAGCTTCAGCTTCTGTGAGCTGGTCTTTTCCTCTTCCAGGCTAGGTCCAGTCTTTGTAATTTAAATGGCCATTACATCGCATTGTTTTCCTCTTCACATAGGACTAAGGACCAGATACCATCAATCTAGAGCTAATGTCCTTTGACCTACACAGCTGGCAATTCCCTGACTGAGGAGACCTCTCTCTTCCCTCCAGTAACTTAAGAGTAATAACAGTTTATGACAGTGTGTCAACTGCGAGATGTCTAACAGCATGTATTTGCCAAAATGAGACTTTGGTAAACCTACCAGAAAGTGATTAGGACCTTTTAATTAGTTTCCTTGCTTTGTCTCTTCATAAATATTGTAACTAAATTCCTTTTCCATTCATTATGCCTTCTGTTCCCAGACTACCAAAACGAGGATCCCGTCCTGCCTGCAAATCCCTGTCACAGCACTCACTCTTACCTCATTAGACAGCTGGATGAACTCTTGCTCTGCTTTGCTGATAGAGAAGCCCTAAGCTACTCAAGGCTCTGCAGAAGTGCAAACATCAAAACATGTTTCTCCATGGGGGAAAAAACATCAAGAAAACTGTAATTTTTTTCATTCTTAGTCTTAAACCTGCACTATGTTTTGCAGAACCCCAAATGTTATATGAATGTCATATCTATTTCATGTATTTTCAGTATTCCCTCATACTTTTCAAGAATAATTTACACTCATTAGTTTCCTTAGTATTGTTCACCCCTGAAATATTTTACTTTAGAGAAATTCTTTTTTCAATTGTCATTATTACAGCATGTGCCATGTAGGTACTATTATAGAGGCGTTCAATGGAAAGAAATACTTAATTTAAATACAATCTAAATGTAAGAAATATTTTTCTTTTACCTGGATCATCACCTTATTGTAGTTCACAAAGTATAGAAATCTGTTCATAGTACTTTAGTTCATAACGTTTTTGACTCTTAGATCTTGCAATCTGTACTTAAGTCACAAGAACAGTACCATCAGTCTTAACTTTTTACACCTGCCTGATCCTCTTCTGGCTGATTTCTTGTTGATTTAATACTCTTCCAGATGACTAGACTTTGTCTCGTCTCTCATTTCCCAAGTGAAAAGAAGTGACTCCAAGGACATCCACCCTCCCTGCAGCCTGGCCATGCCAGAGTTCCCTGCCTGTTGCATGCAGCACTTCTCTCTCACAGCAATTTGCCTTCACAGGAATTTGTTTCATAACCAAGTTTGGCTGCAAGAGAACCAGACTGTGGCTCTCCCCTGTGGGTATGGAGCCACTATTTTTGTTTTGATTTGTTGATTGGGTTTTTTTTTGTGTCAGTGTTCTACATATTTGGCCTTGTCATCTATGTTTACTCTAGTGTAGGAAAAGAGAAGCTGGTCAGAAAATGACACGGAGTTGAGCAGTTGCGGAACTGCTGCTTGTGTCATTCTTTAACTGGGTTATCAGTTCACATTCAGAGAGCTGAAACCTGATATTCCTACATTAGAGGCACAAGGAGAGCTTTTGATTTGAAGTGTATGTTCTCCATATCTAACTCTTTCTTTGTGATATTCATCTTGAGATTTCAAGAGGAAGGTTAAATTGGAGACTTATTTTAAAGATGGCTTTAGGCTTTATGCTTGCTCTACTCACTCACCATGCGTTGGGCCTTTCCTGTACCAGTGAAGTTCTGAGCTCTTCCACAGCCCAAGGTGTGAACTCCAGTTTTCACTGTTCTGATCTCATTGTCAGTGTACTAGCATTTCTGCCTTCTTTGCCTCTTTGAAGTGTGAAGCTGGTAACCCAGAGGAGGCTGCCAGAGCATAGGGGACATCAGAATGAAAAAATACTGCTCCAAAAAGATCATCTTAATGTTGTGTCCTAGTGTTAAAATTCATGTAAGTAGCTGTCAGTATATGCAGACCAGGAGCTAAAGCTGTTTGTGTGCCGTGTAACATAGCAGGGGGAGCCTTTTGATTTACTGAGCGGCTTTGTCTAGATCCATAGCTGCTTCTTTGCATGCTTAATATTATCTTTACAGTTCTAAGAACAGATAAGCTGTTCTGACCCTCAACAGGATCATCAGATAGATCTTCTTAACAGCTATTACACTGATTACTTTTTTAATAGAAAATGCACCCACAATTCTGCATTAGCATTGGAATTATTTTCTACATACAAACACCCTCAGAAGAGGCTTCAGAGTGAATAGAGCTATTTTCCCATTTTGTTATCTTTATATCATCAAATATAATCTGGCAATGAGTTTATCTGCTCTTATCATCCTCTCAACATCAGTTATTATCCCCCCATAGTCATGGGCTGTCATTGGCTAGTGCGCTAGAGACTCATCTAGAGTATTAATGCTTTGTGGATATCAAGGTTTTGCATACTTGATGGATTGCTTTCAGGCTCAGTAAGTGTCCGGCAATGATAACTGGATAATTTGTGGGTTTATGAAAACATCTATGTGGTTAGTACTTCAGTTAAGCATGACTAACTTATTTCCAAGCACCCATTTTGTGACCTTCCTGAGGAATCAATTCTCTTATAAACTATAGATCTATTTCTGTTACGAGAAGCATCTGCTATCTATCTGATCACAAGCTAATATTTTCCATTTGTTCAACAGCCCTACTTTTACATGTGACTCTGACTCTACCGATAAATACCTGGATTCCAGTCAGCATCACTGCCATGACACTGCTAATGTGTTTCACCCCATGCATGTTATACCTGAACACAGTATAGTATCTCCACCCTAATGCATTCTAGGCTCTTAACTGGCTCAGGCAACTTTAACAATCTCTTCCACATAACTTCAAAATTTGTTTAGCAAATCAGGGGTGCTTCTGCTCCACTCTGTTTTGGAAGTTGGAAGTTCAGAACTGAGATCTGTTTTTCCTTCTCCTTTGTGAAAGGAGGCCATACCTTATTTTTGCTGCAGGTCTATCTTTGTTTAGTAATCATGTAATAGTATGAGAAAACGAGATATAATGAAATATTCATTGTTGGTCATTTAGAAAAACTTATGATTGGGGTCTTCAGTAAGACTAAAGAGTTCATCATCTAAACTAACACACAATATAGATGTTTGTCAGATTGCCAGCTTCAGCAGATTCTTAACAGCAACAACTTTAACCAGAGTATTTCAGTCTCTTAAAAGGCCCAGCAATAACTGTGACAATAGTTCCATATCCTGCACCTTTATTTCAGTTTGAAATACCGGGACTTCCTTCTGTGATGGAAAAAGCATTAATCATGATTATCTGAAGACAAACTGCATATTGGAGTGCTTCATCTACCAGATGATTTCGCTGTGGCATACTGTTCTGATATAGCATCCCTCTTGAGTAAGCATTTTAGCACTCTATAGGCTATTATTTGAAAGAACAAATCCTTGTTCCAGTCAATGAAGTGGGAACATTTTCAGTTGTGTAAATTCTGGGTGTACTTGTGCTTTTTGATGAGCCAATTCTTTCAGGTATATTTACCCTAGATATTAACAGGAGTTAACAGAGGCACAAGGAGCCATCTGGTTTTTGTCTTTATGTAGTTTTGTTTGGATGACTTTACCTGGTAATTGCTCTGGTTGGGATAGCATATGCTGTTAATTTTTCAACCTAGTGATAATGGACAAAGCATTATTACCATTCTTATATTTAAGCCTGTTTGTGGTTTAAATCTACAAAGCTATGGCAGCAATGCATGGTTTGTCTAGATCATAAATTTACTCTCCTGAAAATTTAAGAATGCCCTACTGATCTAAAATCTATTGCCAGGAGGTACAGTACTACAGAACATAAACATTACCTCTACTAAAGCACCACTCTTAGTTCTGTCGCACGCTCACCCTCTATCACTAGACTCTGGGTTCAATCTGTAAAAACTTTGAATCATGGGGAGGCTAGAAAAGGAGCAGTCTGTGTGTGTGCATGTATGCATTGGTATGTATATGTGTATGGAAGGGATGAATGAACTTTTAAAACTGCCAAATCACAATTTGCTGACCACTAAAAGGGTTTCTCTTTCTCATCCAACCTATGCTGAAGTTTTCACATACTGGCAAACTCACAAATAAGCCTCCTATGCCCGTTGAAGCTCTGTTTATCTATGATCATCTGGGGACTTGGCCAGTTCTTTTCAGAGGCAATTTTTTCACGCTACCAGGTTTAATGACTTCATTTAATGTTTCAATTGTTCCCATTTACTCTTTTTTTCTACCAACTGAATTGATTGCTTTTTCTAATTGCACAAAAATATCTCAAAATACCTCAGACTTCCTCTTTCCAGACACAGATCAGGCTCTGAGTTGTGCTGCCTCAGCTCATAGCAATTAGTTGGCATCTTTTTCAGCTCCAGTTGCCTTCCTGTTCAGTGGGCTGCAAAAGGGAAGGGGAAAGATTCAAGTTCTGTGGACAAATGCACAGCCTCTTGGAATGACTTTTGCTTCTTTTTTCTCCCCTGATCTTGATCTGCAAGTCCATATACATCTGAGTGTGTATAAACTGGTTCACTGCCTGCTTATCCTGGAAGACCTTACAAGTACTTGAGTATGCCCAAAATACAAGTTTCCTCAAGTCCTTTGCCAGTTCAAGTGGGGTATCTTCCTTCCCTCCTGACTTCTACCTCTCAGTCGTGCTGTGGCCAGCTATGCCGTATGCTGGCTGGTTCAAGTGTATCAAGGGGTGGTCCTGGATTAGAATGATTTGGTTTTTTGGAGGGGAAAAAATTTTTGCAACATCCTTGGTGCTACATCAGACTAGCTGACTACTAATAAAACTCCTGCCATTTCTGACTGTCCTGGTTTCAGCTGGGATAGATTTAATTTTCTTCCTAGTAGCTGGTATAGTGCTGTGTTTTGGATTTAGGATGAGAAGAATGTTGATAACACACACTGATGTTTTAGTTGTTGCTAAGTAGTGCTTAGACTAGTCAAGGACTTTTCAGCTTCCCATGCTCTGCCAGGTGCACAAGAAGCTGGGAAGGGGACACAGCTGGGACAGCTGACCCCAACTGGCCAAAGGGATATCCCACACCATATGATGTCATGCACAGCACATAAAGCTGGGGGAAGAAGGTGGCGGGGGGAGGGATGTTCGGAGTGATGGCGTTTGTCTTCCCAAGTAACCATTATGCGTGATGGAGCTCTGCTTTCCTGGGGATGGGTGACCACTGATGGGAAGCAGGGAATTGTTTTGCTTTGCTTGCATGCGCAGCTTTTGCTTTACCTGTTGAACTGTCTTCATCTCACCCCATGAGTTTTCTCACTTTTACTCTTCTGATTCTCACCCCCATCCCACTGGGGGGAGTGAGCGAGTGGCTGCGTGGGGCTTAGTTGCCGAGTGGATTTAAACCGCAACACTGACCATCTTCTGAGCCATTCATTTGAGTTTGACATTGTGCTGAAAAAATGCCAGAGCTTGCACTTTGGTTTAGCAGGGATAGCAACTTGAAATTTCTGTGTTTATACTTCAGATCTCATTGCTAACACCACTAATCCCTTTTTGACCTAAGGGGCTCACCAATTTTAGCTTGTTTCTGTTGGGAGGAGAAGTTGACTATGGAGTGAAGTATTTCTCTGGGACAAATCTGTTTATTTACAAAGAATATGCACTGGGGCCTGTTTGCCTGAGCACAGCTGGGATTAACAACAGGACTCAGAGATCCAGGCCTTCGTCCAGCCAGCCCTCTACTCTAAAACTCTTTTTCTTAACTCTTCTCAGATCATGTTGCCTCTGTTTGCTTTGGATTTCTTTTTGCTGCCTTCATTTGTTCTTCCACTGTGTCTTTCACATGCTCAAAGATGCAGCACAAAAATTCAGTACAAACCCCTCTGTCATTGCATTTTTTAATTGAACCCTAATCAGTTTCTGCCTGCAAGGATCAGCCCATTCCCAAGTTTTTGCAGGCTTTTTTTTTCTTTTAGCTGTCACTTAACCAAAGGAAAACTAATGGAAATTATATCACATTCAGTGGAATGACTTATTTGTCTGGTGCTAACCAGAGTGTTTTGAAACAAGAATTCTCCATTGACATTCACTAGAGCAAACAGCCAAAAAATGGAATCACGTTTCTGTGGGCATATCCTGCAAGTTGGTGTGTGTCTGTAGAAAGTTACCCATTTAGGAATTAACTGTGATTTTGGTCTTCTTGTGATGAAAGTTATAGATGAGTTTATGGAGGTGGAAGTGGAATGAATGCATCATTTCAGTTTAGTAGAATGGTGCATTGCTTTTGTTCATCTACCCAAGAAAGGACTTACCTCAAAAATGCATGCCTATGGAACTGAGCTGGGAGTGACTTGCTCTTGATTGTATGTTTCTTGGCTATCTTTTAGTGATTGGGGAAGAAGGTGGAGGAGGATGTACTTAAACAGAGGATGTTGCGTCAAAGATTATGTCCTTTTTTGCATCAGCTGAATTGCAAGTACAAAGTGAGGATGGGCATTGAATTTTCAGCTGTAGTGGATAACCTCTAAAAAGTGGTGGAAAAGAAAGTTCTGTGACTGTTCAGCCTACAAGTTCTAGCCATCTCCAGCAAACTTACAAACTATTTAAGATACATGATCTGTACTCTGTCTTTATTAATAATTTAAAATAATTTGTGATGGTTACATCCCAGAGAAAATAGCAGATTACACAGAAGTAGTGGCGTCAAGAGCATGTGGTAGTATATTAAGAGGTATTTTTAAAGGTTCTACTGGGAAGGATAGAATCTGCAATCAGGAAAGTTTCTATAGCACAATACAATTCTAATATTTTAGTGGTTATGATCATATTTCATTTGACTTCTCATTGTGAACAGTGCCTGTCTGTCCCTCAGTGTAGGGCACTTGCTAATTTCCATGGTCCAGAGCTGGAGCTGGCAGCTATCAGGTAACTTCCTTGTGCTTGACCAAACATAGACCGTTGCATGTTCAAATATTAAATTTTTATTTCATCAGTTATAATTGGCTCCATTATAAATGCTCTTTTACTATGAGCAAAGGAACAATTTTTGATGGTCTCTATGATTATTTATTTTCCCCCTGAAGTCTCGGTACCATTCGTCACTCAGCACTACTTCCCCTGGACTATTACGTTCTTGGTAAACAAAAAGCCAATTCTATTTTGTATAGTAGGATGCTTCTGGCAATCATTGTGTACTAAAAAATGTGTCAAATTGGTTGGAAAAAGCTCTTATTTGAATTTAAAATTTGTGGGGCACCTATTAAAAACTTGGTCTGCCCAGTAAGACCAAGGCACACAACTTTGACCAAATGCTGCTTGGCAAGACCTTTGAATGAGAATATTCAGATTCCAAATCATAGTGGAGCTCATTGTCTTTCACGTTGTCAGTAAAGTGATCTGAATCTACATGAGTAAATAAAAAACCACAAGGCAAATATGTTCAAGAACACAATCCTGTCATCTAGAATTCGCGTGACATCCAAACATCAGAAGTGCACCCGTCCCCCTGCTCCTCCTGAGAGACAATTCAGACTTTATCACTATTTCAGACCTTTGTGAAAACAACCATAAACGCATGCATTTGGGTGACAATCATAAATATGTGAAATGTATTGCATACTTTGAAGTCTGTAGAGTTCAGTCCCTGGGAAAAAAAAAAAAAAAGTACCATATAAAGAGTTTATAGAAATGTAGGAGCAAGGGAAGGAATTTGTGCTGAAAGTGAAATCCCCAACTCTGTAAATGTCTGACCATTTAAAACCAGGGGAATCACTGGAAGTGCTTCATACTCCCTAACACATCCATTCTCATATTGGATGATCTCTGTAGCCCTTTGTACCCATTGTGGCAAATTGCCAGAAAAAGGCATACTTTAGCTGCTCCTCATTAAGAAAAAAACATCTGAGGAAAATTTCTGAGAACCAGACTTTCAGCTGTATTTCTTCTACATTTTCTTGTTCTTAAGAAAGAATTTTTATTGCCACCAAAGAATCTTCTGCACAAATATCTCCAGGCTTGAAAGCAAGAATGGAAAGCATTGTTTACCGATAATTTGTAAAGTTTCGTGTGAATTTTAGAGCATGTTTTATGTATAGAGAATGTGCACATCTGCCAGCAGAATAAGGGCTCGTGTCTGAACTGCCAACAGCAATAGACTGCGCATGTATCAGGAAGGGTTTGTCAACTGCTCCCTTCTTTTAATTTGCACGGTTAGTGCTGTGAGGTTTATGCAAGGCAGCTCTCAGGGGAGGGGACTGAAAGTTCTTTGAAGTCCTTTGTGGTGGCTGTCTAATCTGGAGAAGAGGATTACTTTCTTTCTGCCAGAAGCACATGACAGTTTGGTAATTAATGAGCATCATAAAGTTCTCTTTTTCTATTAGATACCCATTAGTAAACCTGGGATGGTTGTCATTTTGGACAAAACCATGCATATCCTCATTTTATCCCAACATCAAAGGGGATCTCCTACTGTCTGATGCTGAATGCTCTAATTGTGTTTGCATTCGGTGGAGTTGGTGCAGAATGCATCTGAAACAAGTCTTGGCATAAACTGTAGGTCCTGTGATTGGACACACAGCCTGAGCCTTCCCAGAGCTAACAGCTTAAATGAGTGGTGGGTATCTCTATTATTTTAAACATACTGCTCTCTTCCTCTCCTGTCTGTCTGTTTATGCTATTTGTTTTCCTTTGAGAGTACCGGAATTAACATACTTTCCACATCCATATCATGCTGAAAAAAGGGAAAGCACTGTGTAGGGCCATTTCCCTTTCCCCTTTTGATATAGTATTACAAAAAGTCTTTCTTTAGGATTTAAGAGTATTTCAGGTATTAAAGCTCTCTTGGGTTGTCTTTTTCACATTATTCTCAAAGTACAGAATGGTTTCCTGCTCTTTATATTTGGCTCTTTTATGCTGAAACAGTTGAAAAGTCCTAGTCTGTGGACTTTTTCTTTTTGAGAAAATGTCACCCTTTCTTCCAAAGGTTCCAGTTTCTGAACGCAGTGTAGTTTCTTCAACTGCATTTAATCTCCTTTAGAAATAGGAAGAATGGCTAAGCAGCCGGTTTTATATATTCTGAATTTAAGATTTTTTTGAAGGTCAGATGCTCATCCTATACCCGAAATCTATGCCGAATAGAGACAGGGAAAGAACTCAAGGATACGCAGGTGCCTTTTCTATAAGTGAGGTTGGACCAGAAAGCTCATCTGTAATGAAATGTGATGGCTTCAGAGGGACTGTACAGTTGTAAAGCCAAAAGAGGAATACACACACTCAAGATTCCTTTTGGTTTGTTTTCTCTTATTTTATCTTTTTAATAGGATTATGTCTGTATTATTTGTAGTACCTGATGGAGACAGAATTCTTGTTCAGGGTTAGTCTGGATGCTGCATATTGTGACTGTTAACTCAGTATTAGTAAACAAAGTGTTATTAACTTTTGCATCTCATGTGGGCAAAAAGTCCTGATGTTCTAACAAAGCAACTGTAAACATCTTCAGTATAAAAATACATAAAATAAACCCAACTGGCTTCAGCTAGTCAAAATGTTTAGCATAATGGGAGACACCCCGGAGTATTTCTGAAATGAAAGTTCACCTTCTTCACCGAAATCTCTGGGAAGATGACTTAGGTAAATAAAGCATCAGATGAATCAGAATTGGAAAGTATTTTTTTCAGATGATATCTTAAATCTTTAAAATATGATAAAGTAATAAATATAATCATTATATTTGTTATATGTAGGGCCTGGACTTTCAGTCATGATTTTCTGAGTCATCTTTGCCCTTAGGAGATGAAAAGGATGAGTAATACCATTGAAGATACAAAACCATTTGTAAATATAATCCCTGTATTCTCTCATGGCTCAGATTGGAACTGGTCAGAAAATTTATTGTGCAACAGCTTTTCATTGCAAAATGGCAATCCATATAAATGTTTCACTTTTGGCAATTTCTATGTATTAAAAATATTGGAGCAGGATATTTGAATAGACTTGAAACAGAAGTTCTTTATATTCTTGGAATAGAACATTTTGACCTTGTTGAAGTGGCTTTTGAGCCCATTGTTTAAAATTAAGAATATAGGCTGTGCTTTGTAGTAGAAAAAGCCTAAAAATCAGAATGATCAGTTTCAATCCAAAAAGAACATGAAAAAAAGTTACGAAAATTTCAAGGGTTTTTCCTCCTTCAGAATGACTAAAAAAAATTTGTGGAATTTCCTACAAAGCAGAAAATCTACTTTCTGCACATCTCTGATCCCAGCTATAAGCTTGACAAAAGCTTGGACCATTGTAGCAGTTTCAAACTCTTACATTTGCTTGTATTTACTTCAAATGAATGCCGGGAATTACACCTGGATTCTTTTAATTCCTAATTTTGTGGTCCTTGCAAAACCAGTCTCTTCTGCCAGTTTGTACACAAAAGACTGTTCAATGTTTACTTTTGAGATTGGTACACTGCATTTGTAATTAACTCTAGACACAAACTCCAGGCATGTTCCACAGTGTAGCCTCTGGCAGCCCATATCAATGTAGGGATGGGGCTGGGAAAGCCAAAGCACACCTAGAGTTGAATCTGGCAAGGGAGGCAAAGGGCAACGAGGAGGGCTTCTGCAAGTGTATCAGCAGGGAAAACGTGGGTCTGCTGCTGAATGGGGTGGTGGGCCTGGTGAAAGAGGACACAGAGAAGACCAAGGTACTCAGTGTCCTCATCAGCTCAGTCTCTGCTAGTAAGACCAGCCTTCAGCAATTCCAGGTTCCCGAGCCCAGTGAGAAAGTCTGAGGCAATGAGGACTCAACCTCAGCGGAAGAGTGTCAGGTTAGGTAACATTTAAGGAAACTGGATATACACAAGCCCATGGGAGCTGATGGGATGCCTTCACAAGGGAGCTGGCTGGTATCACAGTGAGGCCACTCTCAATTATCTTTGAAAGGTCATGGCTATTGGGGGAAGTTCCTAAGGACTGAAATAAAGCAAATGTCACTCCTGTCTTCAAGGAGGGCAAAAAGGAGGATCTGAGAAATTACAGGCCCGTTCAGCTTGATCCCAGGGAAGGTGATGGAGCAAATAATCCTGAAAAACATTTCCAAGCGTGCTAAGGACAGAAGGTGAGTGGGAGTAGTCAGCATTGATTTATGAAGGGGGAAAATAATCCCTGACAAACCTGGTAGCCTTCTATAATGAAGGGTGGATGTTGCAGTGGATATGGTTTATTTTGACTTTAGTAAATCTTTTGACACTGTCTCACATAATATCCTTACTGACAAACCAATGAAGTACGGTCTAGATGAGCAGACAGGGAGGTGGACTGGAAAGTGGCTGAACTGCTGGGCTCAGTCTTGTAATCAGCAGTATGAAGTCCAGGAGGAGGCCAGTCGCCAGTGGTGTACCTAAGGAACCAACACAGGAGCCAAATACTATTTAACGTCTTCATTAATGAGCAGGATGAGGCTATGTTATCTTCCAGGTTGTTAATCCTGTTTGACCTGATTTAAGACTGATATATTTAAACTCCTTAACTATTTGCCAGGGTGCCATAATTCTGACTATACATTTCAATTGTGTGAAAGATTAGCTATTAAAATATGAGACTTCATAGTAAAGAGAATATAGAATTTATAAACAGAAGTTACATTATCCATCTCATTGGTTTGTGCTACAGAAAAGAATTTGTGGAGAACCATAGGGTATTCAACAATAATCCAACAGTGGGGAAGAGCTGAAGTATATTCTTTTTCCATAGAGATTTATGCTGATTTGTAGAATTTTAAATCCAGTTTTATTAATGCCTTCCCACTCTCAGTAGGAAATACTCAGAACATATGAGGAAACTGTCTTATGAAACAAGATTTTATTTTAATAATGTGGATATTGTTGTACAGCTACTCAGACATAAAGAGAATGAATTGTACCTCATGGGTCTCTTGAAATCAGTATGGAGTCTCCAGACCAGCTCAGTGGCTTAGTTGAACTCAGTGCAGAAATTTTCTTCCTCTCCTCCATGGGGACAATGCTAATTGAACTTCTTCAATGGGTCTCAAATGCTCATGATCCACTTTATTTTTTGTGGTAGGTAGTTTAAGAATTGCTGTACAGGATGCTGGTCTCTAATGGTGACTGAAAGCAGATGCCTGGGGAAGAATATAATAACAGGGTTAACACGTCATGATACTTCCACTGAATCATCTCTCGGTCTGTAACAAGTTGTTATTCAGGGAATTCTTGAGTTTGAGACGGCTTCTATGTATTTAGAAACTGCCAGTGGATTTCCCTTATGTTGGTTTGCCCAATCTTTCCCTGAGCCTGTGTAAGCTACGGTACTCCCTCTGTTCAGTTGGTTAGGAGTATCAGAGGACTAGAGGTGAATAGAACTTGAAAGCTGTTCTTTCATGTGCTTTGTCTGCTGGAGCTTGATGGGAATGGTTGGTTTGGTCACTGGACAGTGCTGTTCCTGTCTGCACAAGAGGGCTGACTGGAGTAGACCCAAAGATCTGAGCAATTAGAAAAGCTTTTATTGATACCATGTTTTTTATGCCATTGCAACTTTCTGTGGTGACACTCTTACTCCTTGGTTCCCTCTGATCTCCTAGATGTTTTGCAGGGTGTAGCATGCAGGAATATAATTTTTGTGTTTTAAAAAAAATCATCTTTCCCTGAAAGACCAGAGGGAAAAGGAACCTTAAGTCTTACACTGCGTACAGAGAGCGGAATGCATCTTGCCCAACTTTAGCTGCCTACAATATCTCCACTTGATCTAGTCACCCAGTCTCCCCTTATAGCCAAGAGAGGGGAATAGCCATTTCTTTTGACCTATTTTAAATGTCTATATTAAGATGAAACAAATCATGTCCTAATAGGTACTTTTAGAAAATGATTCATCTCAACTTAATATAGACATATAAAGTAGGTCACATGAACCACCTATTTCTCTCCATTGACTGTAGAGGGAGATGAATTCTACCTAGTCAGTTTTCAGAAATTTCTTTGTATTTTTTTAAATCTAAATTTTGTTGAATAAATAAAAGACTGGATTATTATTTCATGAAGGCAGTATTAGCCTCAGTGACCCAGCCCACAGTTCTACAGCTGCCTCAAAATACCGAAGGAGTCCTATAGGGGAAGATTCCCTTAAGACATTGCAAGAAAATCCCACAAGTGAGGGCAACAGGTAATGTAGTGAGGAAGCATGTTGTGTGTGGTTAACGTGCCAGAGGTCTTTCACCTGTCTGACCTTCTGCTAACGGAGCAGAGGCAAAAGGGAAAGCCTGCTGTGATGCACCCTGCCTTGCAGGATGCTGGCAGAAATGCTGCCTTGGTTAGACATGGTCTGGCACTAGTTCAAAACCGCCATGGCAAAATCACTGAATGCCAGGAGAAGAATTGGGGGCTTGTTAGTTTTATGCAAATCCCAGAATTCCTGTAGCTTCTGTCATGTATCTGAAAATAAACAATGCAAAAGGACACAGAGTGTGGAGTAGAGCAGCAAAGTGGATCTCCATGGGCTATCTTCATTCAAACTAATGCAGCCTATCTGAATGCAATAATTATGTCATTAATGCCATAGGAAAACGTTGCAGAGGTACAATGAAGAGGCCATGTATACAGCACACAAATTAGATCAACATGCGGTGTGCTGGGTAGATGCAATTTGGTAGATTGTAACCCTGACAATTAATGGTAAAAGAAAATCATGCAAGTATAAATTAAACGTTCAAAGAGTTTAGTTGGTCATCTCATATCTGTCCATCTGCCAGGACTTCAGAATTTTCCTTGTAGAAGTGAAGATTTTGGGTTTAAGCTCACTTAGAGTGTCTTACCTGTACGAGCCACTCTTGTCATTCCATTGGATGCATTTTGTAAGAAAAAACTAAGTGAATTTTGAAAAGAAAGCTGCTTTACACAGCAAAGTTTAGAGAGTACAGGTAAACAACAAGAGCCATTTAGATCAAGCTGTTTGTGCTGTGCTGGTTGCACCAATATAGTTGCATTGTGCTAGCGATTCCTGTTTTCCCCACAAGGAATTCAGCGTGTGCAGCGCTTGGTCTGTGTCTCATCACCTGGAGCGTGTGTGCATGTGGTGCTGGCGGTGTTCACGGACCCTTCCTTCTGCTGCGTGCCTCCACCTCCCTAGGTCCATGGCTGAAATGAGTCTATCACTGATTGAGCAGCTGTGCTAAGCTGCACAAATGCTGAGCATTGAGCCAGGCCCATGCTTTCTGTGCCCCTGGGATGAAGTTACAGAGAACCTGTAGTTAACAGTTTGGATCTTTTCTGTTTAAGCCTTGCGTAACTCACCACCAAGACTGCCTGTGGGCTACAGGCAGCCAGGGTCTCCTCTGTGTCCTGCGTATTTAAATGGAGAGCGGCTGTTGCCCTTGCCACTGTTCCTCACCTCTCAGTCGCTATAGGCATCACAAGCTTTGCATCCACACCATTCCTTAGTGTAAACAGAGCATCTGCGGGGAAAATCAATAGTAACCAAAGATTCCACATGTAAGCAACTTAAAAATAGACCCGAAGGTTTATTTTGCCATATCTTAATGTTCAGAAGAAGGCATTCTTTAATAGCCAAGTTTATTTTAGAATAACAAAATACTCGTGGCAAGTTACTGATGCCAGATTTGTACAGTGACATGGTGGCCCAGGTGTATTTTTTAGAGTAAAGTTTTCTTTCCCAGTATGATATGGTTGTGAGTGAATTTGCCAAAACACTTTGGAATTGTTACAATTCACACAAAGCTTAAAAGATGGGTTTACTAACATTTTTTGTCCTTTTCAGATATCTATTAAGTTAAACACTTCTTACTTATTTGTAAGCACAGCACCAACCCTGCTTACTATAGCAACAGAACTTCAACAAACTTTATGCTTATTTTAAAAAAACAAGCAAGACTAACATAGAAGTGCTATGCTGAACCAACACACATTGAATTCAAGCCTTTCACATTTCATGAGAGTTTTGCAAAGGCTATCGTGTTGAAAATCAGGCCCAGGTGTCTGTCAAACTCTGTAGTTTCAAATCTGCTGGTTCCAGTGATGGAACCTAAATCCAAAATACAGGTGCAAATCTGATTCTTACATTCTCTTTCCAAAGTTCACAGCTTTGTCAATATGTGACAGTATAGCTAAGTGTGTAAGATTTTACCAGGCCATAGCTGTAAATAATGGAACAGTGATCAAGCAACTTTCTTTCTTCTTCCTCCACTCCTCACTGTGGGTTGCCACTTCGGTCAGAAGTGGCTTTACACAAGCAGCGTGCTCTGTGTGTTAGGTCTGACTGGTCTTATTCTGTTCTCATGCCAGTTATTTTTCCAGATGCTTTTCTTGGGAAGAAAAGGAACAGCAAGTTACAAAATGAAAAATGAAAACAAAAATCCGGCTTCTTGTAGTTTAAAAATAAACTCCAACAACATTGAGCAAGCAGCAGTGGAGTGGAGGAGCTCACCTGGCTTATCTGACAGTAGCCATTTGCTTTAATGCAAGACACATTTATTTTGTCCACGTGCAGTGAGTATCCTCTAGAATAGATATGAAAAGTAATAAGCAACTGTATGATTTAATGGTGACCCTCGGTGCCATGCCTTAAACAGACCTATGTTGTCAGCTGTCAGGAGTGGGGCTCTCTTCAGTCATCAAAGCATTTAGCAGAGTTTGCAGTCTGCTGTTTACATTACTGGCCAGTACTTTACTCTGCTGAATACAGTTTAACTATTCCACCACCCCTGTGATGAGTATTCTTTTCATTTGGCGGCAGCAGCAGTCCTCACGAGAAAAGCCTTGGAACATTGTTTTTGGACACAAACATACACAAGTTATTAGAACACAAGATCAAAGGAGGTGTCCCACTGTCTTCCTTTCAATGCTCCCATTGTGTTTGTATGCTGAAGCCTGCTAGAGAGTTAGAACCAGAGAAGGGGGAGAAGGGGGGCGGGGGGGGGGAACCTGTGTACAAAGGTACTTGTCACTGAGAGAAGCCCATAAAAGATGATGTGAGAAAAGACACCAGGTGGAGTATGAACCACCCTTATTGTTAAGAAATGCAAATAAAAATCCTCTCCTATATTAAAACTTTCTTCCTTGTCAGTTCTTAGATGCTAAAGGAAAGGTTCCGATTACTGAAGTCATGGCACTACTTTTTACTTTGCTGCTTTTCTTTTTATGTGTAGCACACTGTACATGATGTCAGCAAAAGTTATTTTTCTTTCTTTCTCTGCATATTGTTATAGTTGTTAGCAAATTTCATCTCAGCAAAATATCCACTGGAAAAAAACACTCAGAAAAATCACACTTCAAAATATCTCAAGAATTGTCTTTTTTATTGAAGGACATCCACAGTATTTCAGATTTGAAAAAAAAAATGCAAGTCCATTTTATTTGGCAAGGAACTGTGTTTTCCTTGGAGAAACTTTGACAGAAAAATTGCTGGTAATTCTGTACAATCTCTGAATTCTTTCTGGTGGATCTGCATTCAGATTCCAAGCAAACGGATTCTAGATCCAACACACATTAAAATCTACTGAAAGAGAAAATCGTTTCTAAAATGCTGGGAAAGCCCAGGTCCAGCTTCCTCGGCTATAAAGAGATACATGGTAGCAAGAGTCTCTCACTTGGTTTTTGGCATCACCTATCATTTTTCACCTTTTCCAACTTTTCTGGTGAGCTGAAGTCTGCATTATTGAGTTGGTTATGCAAAGTCCTTTGAGAGAAAAGGTGCAGGACAAAACAGGTGACAATTAGCAGTTCTCCACAACAAAGCATTTCTAACAGAGAAGTCTTCCAGCTGCATCAAAACTCAGGCCTACATGATGGGTTTTCTCAGCTTTGAAGAGAGGTGAAAGAGAAAATACTTTGATGATGGAAAATGTATCTACTGGAGTATGGAGACATAGTGTTTTAATAGCCTGGGACTATGAAGTTTGCCAGGGTTTTCTCCAGCCCATCATCCCAGGCTTTCAGAAGAAGTATAGGGATAATCTTGAAGAAGGCCTGGAAAAATTTCTCATGGTACCTGAACATGTGCAATATCTGGCACGCTCACACAGAAGGACAGGTGATGTAGTGAATGTGCTCATTTCTGATAGACATCTTTCTGCTGCACAGACCCTGTTTGAACTTGCTGATCAGTCTTTCTTCCCCGCTAGGGTCAGGGCAGTTGCTGACATCCTGAAAAAAAACAAAGAAAACCTGCGAAGCAAGTAGGTTTGGAGTTGAAAGGATGCCACAGTGCAGACTCATGCCAAAGCTTTGAGGCAATAAGCCAAGGCTGCAAAGTTGCTAAAGCTAGTAGGTGCTGACATGCCAGATTGCAAAAATGCCTGAGGGAAAAATGCTGAAAAAACTGCCAAGACCATAGGTACCAAAGACAAAGACCCACAAGCTGAAACAGCGTCTTGTGACAAGCATCCCATTTGTGTGTCTTGGGAATGAGCAATCAAAGAACTCACATGGTCACCAAAACAAAATTTAAATGTTATTAAAAGGATCAGTCATACCTGCAAGACCAGCAGCATAGTAATTTGAAGCAATTGTTAAAGAGGTATTGTTGCTGTGGGCAATTCTTTGTTGATGGAGTAAAAGGGGATCGATTGGAAGGTGGTTGAAATGGAGGTTGAGTGCGGTTTGTGTCCCTCTTTGTGATTTTGAGGGGGATGGGGTTCAAATTTTTGTATCAGCTGGGTCCCGGAAATCTTCAAAGCTTAGATGTATTTCAAATTGTCCCTGACAATGGTGCTGAGAGCACCAGAAGCACCTTTAGAAACATGAAATTCTATATATTTTTCCTTTCATAACTGAGCAGCCTTTTCTTAAAAAACTTCTGTGAAGCCTAGACAGTTTATTTAATGCAGAGGAGGAGCAGCACGGTTTGCACGTTGCTGCCTCTGTGTGTACAATTTTTTGAGAATTACATGTTTTTTTCCACTTTAAAAACCACAGTTCAACCCTCACTTCTGCTGGAGGTGGTCTTGCATGACCTGCGTGCCATTTCCAGGTGGAAGAGGCTAGCACCCATCTGAGACCTTGGGAGGCCCATGCCAGACATCTTTCATCTTCAGCCTGATTGGGAACATGGCAGGAGAGGGGAAGAAAAGGAAGGAGATAAAGCTGAAGAACTGGAAAGCAGTATCTTACCACCTACCCTGTTACCCAGACAGGAAAATCAGTGTGATTCATGCCATGAGTATTTGCCCTCCTCCCTCTGCTCCCACACACAGGGAACAGCAGCCTGCTGGAGGGGGTGCACTGCTGCTGTCTTGCCTTGTGTGCCAAGCAGAGCCCCACTCTGCGGTGGGTGTCAGTGGTTCTGGCATGCGGCTTGTGTGCTGTGCAGGGCTGGGCCTTCTCCGCTGGCCGTATGGAGGTTCTGAGTGTGTCAGCGAAGCCTGCATAACGGGGTTGTGAATCCCATCAGCTATTTATGTTTGCCATGATAGACTGCGTCTGTAGGTCCACGTCTTATGCGATCTCTGACTAAATTTACCAGTCTAAAGCTGAGTACACCATTACTGTGTAGTGTAGTATTTCTAACCTGGCCTCTAAACAACTGTTTTTAGGACACTTGCTCTCATGCAACCTTATACCATGTTTAGTTATCTGTAGGTACGTGTTGAATCTGAACCTTTTCAACGCTGGTTTACTTTACCATCTACCAGGCTGGCACTTATTTTTGCCTGCTGTTCGGTAGCTAATATGCAAATACAGAATCAAACTAGACATGAGTTGTTTTGGCTGATACCGTTGTGTAGAAGTACTCCATTCTTGTTCAGGACATCGGAACAACCTTCAGTGGTACACAGAGGGTTCTTCTCAATCTAACTGATGGTATAACTCTTGCTATTGCAAGTATTGCCATTAATTTTACTATGTTATTGAACATTGAAAATTAATTCTGGGAGTGGTCTTATTCACTTGTGCCTTGGTTAAGATACATTTATTTCCTTTCATCAGCTAGTTTATATTATATTGAGGTTCAAAAGGGTTTTCCATCCTCTGAAAAAGAAGAGCGTAGTCAGCATTACTGAAAGGGCAATGAATAATACTCTACGTCATGGCTTTCAAACTTTAAGAATTCCACTGGGGTCACTGGGTTGAATTAGAGACCCTTTAATCATTAGTACAGTTTTATGAATGGTGTGCTTTACTCTGATATTTTACTAGATGTCACTACTTAACACACTCCTGGCTCCATGGAAGGAAAAACAAAAGGCTTTGTGTGCCTCAAGGTCCCTGTAGTTTTGAGGATCATTATAATTCTACTGAGTCAAATCCTGAGGTCCCTGTTTGGTTGTTATACCATGCTAAATCCTCCTGAAATCAACTGGAATTTGAGCAAAAACACGCTAAGAATCTCAAGATTTGGCTCTTCAAGAGTAGCTAAAACTTTCTCTCTCCCAGGTGGAGGAACAAATAGCTGCAGTTGTGATTCCTACTTGATGTCATATAACCAGCTTGTATTGGTGTTACTCCTGTGCTCGAGCACTGCAGCCGTGAATCCCATTGTACACGAGTCAGTTACTGACATTTGGGATTCTTTTGTCAGATTTGCTCTCCTGCAAAAACCTTGGGTTGTGGGGTACGTCACTGACTGTAATTTAAAAAGGCTTGCTTTAAACTCTAACAAATGTTGCATATGTGAAAGCAATACTGCACAACAGTGGCTGTGTTACAAATGCAAGTCTCTTCGTCTCCATAACTGTGACACAAGTGGACCTCTGTAATCTGCTGTGAAAGCAAGGGCTGTTTCCCCCAGTTGCTCGTTCAGAGCTGAACTCATGACATTTTCTAAGGCCCTGTTTTGTTCCCTGGAGCTGAATGATGGGGGCACTACTTCACAAAATCAATGAATAAATCCCTAGCATTTGGGGGGGTGCTTCCACTAAGGTGTTCTCTATTTCTCATAAACAGTGAAGATAAGTGATATCCCAAATATCTGCTGATGAAGTTAAAAAAGGGTACTTGAGTATGTGCCAAGCTGAAAGGACAATAAAATTGGTATTACAATTACAAATTTCTTAATGCGCATCGGAGTTTTTACAAGTTTTCACAGTCTAGGTGAGGCTCATGCCCCAAGGAGTCTGCTTCATCTAAATCACTTTCTTCCCCTCTTTCTCCTCCCCAGAACAAGAGGCAATCTTCAAAGGAACAAATATGTCACTTTAAATACACAACATAAAAAATGGGCCAAATAAATTATTAAAATACATAAAAAAGAGATTCAAAAAGATGCACATTATTAGCTATTTGACAAGCAATTGATGCTGTGGCAATGGTGGCATTTCACAATGTGAGCGTTTTCTTTGCTAGACAGATACAGAGTTGAACTAATGTGAGAAATGACTTTGCAGTCATCCAAAGAACGATTTGGCTTTAAATGGTTCATTTAATGGCCTTCCACTGGCTGTGCTGTGCAGTCGTTTCATACCAGAGCTTCACCACATCCATGTGCTTTGGAATTCCATTCCATTGGAATTCCTTCTAAAAATGAGCTCCCAGCCTGACCCTCTTCTCCCCGTCCCAACTCCCTGCAGAAGTGTTTATACCTATGCTTTGGATCCTTTTTTCAGAGGAGCTCCCAAGTCTAACTCCTTCCTCCCCGTACTTGAAATGCATGGGTTTGACAGCACAGACGTGGCCTTGAAGTTTTTGGACCAGGCCCATCTGGGTCAATCCCTACATAGTTGGACCAGTAGTTTCTCGAGTAAAATTCTCAGCAGCCTTCATTTTTTCTTGTTCTGAACCTACTACAGACTCTCTTTTATCTCTCCTAGTTGAACCACAAGGCTCTCAAGGGGGATGTGATTTTCATAAACAGAAAAATAATGACCAGCCAGAGGAAGGAAACAAATTTTTAATGACTGCGAGAATTGTCTTTACGAAACAGCAAGTTTCCTTTTGGTTTATTCTACACGTAGAAATATACCGTTGATAAACTAGAGAAGAAGGGGAGAGAGCTACTCAATTAGTAACAAAAATTAAAGAAAGCAGATCGAGACTTTGTCCTCCTGCTGCCAACATTTTGGATCACCGAGAACGGGGTCCCGCCTGACCCCGAAACCT
>NW_009259531.1:579238-579875 GCF_000687185.1 Egretta garzetta
TTTTTTTCCCGGAGCCTCCAAAAGGCTCGCTCGCCCCTTTCATCTGCCGCCGCGGCCCAATGGGAAGGCGGAGGCTGCCTGCAAGTGGGCTAATCTCAATGAGGTGTCAATCATGTTCCCCGGTGGGTGAAGTAAGGTCTTTTGTAACCGCCTCTGTCTTTGGGAAAGAGAGGAGAGAGGAGGAAGACTGGAGCGGAGAGGGGGACGCTGGACCGTGCTGCGGGAGAGGAACTGAGATTTGATCTCGCTTGTGCGTTAGCAGGGAGAAGCGGAGCACACGGATTTCTAAACGCGCTGGGATTTTATATATCTACACAAATAACAACAAGCGAACCTGACCCTACTGAAAACAGTCAAATGAATCGTAATTGCAGATCAATGCAGAGAGATGGGGAAACTTCACTCGAAACATGGTTAGTTCCTTTCACTTGCTACTTCCTTAGCCCCTTCCCCTTACTCGGTTTTACTCGGCTTGTTGCTGTGATTTTATACTGGTGTCTAATGATCTTCCTTTATTATTTCCCCCACACACTCTCCTCTGGATCTGCCTAGCTGCCGTTTGTAAACCCAGAGAAAGTCCAGAAGGTAGGGACGGCTCCTACCGCTAGTAACTTTGAACGCCTTCCCCCCGGTCCCT
>NW_009259531.1:579978-590722 GCF_000687185.1 Egretta garzetta
GAGGGTGAAGCAGAAATACTCCGGGGGCAGCAGCAGCGGAGGCAGCAGCTCGGGACTCCAGCAAGGCTGCCAGCACCGGGCTGTTTGCAGGCTCTCCAGCGCCAGGGTATGTCAGCTTCCTCGCTGCCCCCACCCCCCCGCCCCTTCTTTTTGAACTAGGGAAAACCAAAAGAGCTTTCTACATCCCTCCCTCCCTCCCTCCCAAGGGTCGGTTATGCAAAGGAAGGGTTTTCTTGGCCCTAATGCTGCTCCGAGGGGCTGCCCCGTGGGTGGTTTCCTTCAGTCCTTTGATGAAGTTAGGAGCTGCAGAGCAAACTTGGTGCTGGTATAAAAGCCAGAGGGGTAAGGGGACCTGTCCACCGGTGTTTGGGCAGTGCAATGCAAACAAACCCTTCACAAATAGGAACAGAGAACCTCTGGAAAAAGCCTAGCACCCTGCCAGTGTGCACAAGCTTGTGAGCCCTGACTGGCGCACAAGTCTGTGACATTTTGGCAGAGGAATTCAGGAAAGGAGAAGTCTCCGAAGAGTGCATTGTTATTTATTTGCTCTTTGCTAATAATGCATGACTGACTCGCTCCATAAGAGTTACTGCACATGTCACTTGTCCTGGCTGTTACCACACTGGTCGTTTTCCACCCTTTCTCTTTCCTCCAGTCCTCCTGTGTAAAGCTGGGCCGGAGGAGATGTTTAAGTTGCCTGGTGGTTTTTTTTTTTGTTTGTTTTTGGTTTTGGTTTTTTTTTTTTTTTTAATGTTGTCTCTTTAAACAAAAAGGCATGATGGGAGGTAAACAAGCTTAACAGTTCTAAGATTTGGCCCTCATAGTGTTTCAGGGTATGATCCAGAGCTTATTGATGTTTGCTGAAAGACTCCCATTGACTTCCTTGAGCTTTGGATCAAGCCCTGAAAGCTTCATCAGTGGAAAAGTAACCTGAGAGATGGGGAGATTGGAATCTGTGCTTCCCAGCAAGGAATGTGGCTCTGAAAGCGCAAGCAGAGCAGGGCCACCAAACCTCCTGCAGGCTCTTCCCTTTGTTAGCCACCAGTTCTATTGTCAGAAGCCTGGACTTCTCGTGTCTCAGGAAAAATTAACTTGCAAGTGGAGAATACTTCATTTTAGGTGGGATGTTAAAGTATGTAGGTGAGATGAATGGGAAAAGCTAATGATGACTTCTTAGATTCCACTAGTAATGTATTTAGAGGAGGATAAGATGTTTGGGAGTCACTAGAAGCAAGGCAAAGGGCGTAAGATACTGATCTCAGTGTTTGTAATTGATGAGCATAATCAGTTCATGTTCAGCTTGCAGGTATGGTTGGTTGCAGTGATTTTTTTATTATGCTTTACTTGGAAACAATGTGTCCAAAGAAGGAAGTTCTTATTAATAATGGTACATACATGTATGATACAGATGCAAAGAGTAAAAACATGTGCTTTTAATGATTTTTCTTTATCCCCATTTTGGTGAGTCGAGCTTTTTAGATATGTTCTACCTTTGACATATATATTCCCTAGGAAAGAAGCTCAACTCACTGAACTAAACATGGGTTTAAAATACAAGAGTTAAAGGTCAAAAACTCTGACTTTAGCTTTGTGAAATGTATTTTCTTCCACAAAGACAGTTTGCTTTCTGAAAAGAAAAAAACCATCTTTTGTCAAGGGTACTTTGCTATCCACAAAACTCTTCAGTTTTCAGTTCCACAAGGTCTGCTCAGCTGGAGTGACAGTAGAACAATATTTCTCTTCTTACTCAAGGTGTAGTCCTCATGATAGCTCAGCAATTAGTAAGCCATTAACTAAAAATTTATCTATAGTTTTTCTACTTCATAAAACTGTAAGTAGGTTTAAGTACCTTTAAAAGCCCAGTTCTCACGAGGCTTTTTACTGTCATCCTGATAGAGCTGTTTCTGAATGTTTGAAAATATTTGCAATTTATTGCCTAATATATTTGGTAGTATCTGTATGCATATATAGCCTGCTAATTGATTTACTTAATTGTCATCCTGTCGCAGGCACACTGTGACAGCTACATTAAAGTTCCTTTAAATATGAACTTTTGGTAATATGGAAGGGTGCATTTCTAACCCTACATTAGAACCAGATGTGCCATATGTACAGTCTTTGACAAGGATTATGGAGTCACAGCAATTGACTCCATAACTGAGATTGCATGACTGTTTCTCTTCTGAGACCTCTTTGATCTCTTGTATAATTATACCAAGATACAAAGCGAATTGTAGTGATTGGCTCTTCATTCACCTCAAGATGTAGAAATACTAGTCGCTTCGACTAACGGTTAGTCACATTGGATTGTGTGGGACAGTTGTGTATTCCCCAATAATGTAGTACTGTTGCACTTCAATCAACCAAGGGCTTTTCTCCTTACTACTTAAAAATTCCTCCTAAAATGTTCAGTTAGTTTACAAGGCTCTGTGGAATGGTACAGTTTATTGTGTTACAGCTTCTCATTAAAACATGTTTTTTCCCCTGAAATATGTCCTAATTGCTGCATTTGTGACTTATGGCAGAAAGAGTTAGATCAAACACTGATCCGAATATCTGCAGAGGAAAATCCAGTTGAGTTTAAAAAAAATAATGGCCCTACAAATAATTTTTCTCCTAGGAATCCTTAACCAGAGTTTTGTTGACAGTGGTTTCATTGGTATATAAGGCCCTATTTGGTGAAATCCAGTGTACTTCCAAAGAATTGTTGATGGGAGAGGAGAGCTCTCAGTTGCTTCAAAGTCTGAAACTTCAAAGATTTGGAAAATTTTGATTAGAACTTGAATGCGGTAGTGAAATTTGACTTGCGTTGCTCCCTGTAAGCCAAAAATTCTGTCTTGGTTGTAGTTGGCAGGCTGTTTTCCTCAAGAACAGAGACACTGAATTGTTTTGCTAAAGTTAGTCATCCAGGGGAGATGACACTAAAGTTCAGGGGGATTCATGTAGCATTCTACAAGAGGAATGAGTGACTAATACAGGAAAGCAATAACATTTCATTTGTGCTCGTCTCTCTAGAATGATTGAATTTACAATAGTTGCGGAGGGGAGGTCTTTATGTCAGTTCATTCAAGGGGTGTTTGATACAAGGAGGGTTCAAGAATACACCATCTTTTCTCTTCCTTAAGTTTTGAGAGTTTCTTAGTTAGAGCAGACTTCCCTCAGCTGATGTGTTGTCCATGTCGTGTCCCATCCGTGTCCCATCCATGTCGTGTCCATCTCCCCCCAATTCACTGGAAGAACAGTGATTAGTGTCCAGCTACTGCCAAATGCACCACTCGCCTGAGAAGGATTGCGTGGTAAATTGCTGGGTGAAGGCATGAGCCAGGGGAAGGGGAGTGTTTCTGAAATGCATGCTTCTGGTGTGTATACAACTTTATGTTCTGGGCTAAGAGCTCTGATCTCATTAAACCATTGCCACCCGCCCAGCAGGGGCTGCTCTGCTCTAAATGTTTTAATTACTGTGGAGGCTGAGGGCTGGGCTGCAGCCTTTCACATCATGTAGAATTAAAGAAAAAGGAATTTTGTTGCATCCATGAAAAGTATGAGGTCCAGAGTCATCTTCTAGTTTCAAAGCTAATTGAAACCATTGGGGCTGTAAATCTCTTAGTGAATACACTTCTTTTGCTGCTTTATGAATGAGTTAACTTGTGCCCAAAAGGTTTTCTGACACTGGATTATCCTGTATAATTCGTAAGTTTAAATTTTATTCAGTGTGTTTACTGCTATGGACTATTTTTGGAGACCAGCATTGTTTGCAAATATTCATGTATTTATTTGTTTAACTGAAAAGCAGTTCTATGCTAGAGGGGAAAGTATTAAATATGACATTTCCTTAGTTCAATTTACTTTTATCTTCAAAGCCATAAGAAATTTTACTATTTTCTTGCGTGTCTCATTGAGATCTGTGCTTGGGATTTGAAAAAATCTGGTATTTTTAATTAAATTTCAAACCAGTTCACAGTGAGCCAAGTTGTAAGTACTCATTTTAGGTAAAATAGAAAAGACCTTAGCTTACCACTTCTGCTGGGATCTTTAGTGCTAGTGATCCTCATGTTTAACCCTAATCGATACTAAGTAGAGTTGAGTATCTGGTCTGGGTATGAAATGCTGAGGCACATCACTGCTTCAGAGGTGGGGCTTGTTCTCCATTTGTTCTGTGCCTGTAACTGCCAGTGACATTAATGGGCATTCCTTGCATGGCTGAGATGAAAAAAAAAAAAGCCCTTCCCAATCCTCCACTGCTATATAGCATGCGTGTGTGTGCATATAAAAATACATAGCCTTATGGAAGACACAGCTGGGTAGATCATTCATCCCAAATGAAAAAAATAAACAGAAAAGAGACTTTTTTTTAGTGGCCTGTATATACTATGGCTTAAAGGCTGTTGAATTGGAAGATTTAACTGTAGCACTACTTTGGGGTCATCTCATGGATAGAATGACATTTGAAAGACTGCCTTCTTATTGATATGGTAACAAGAGCAATTAAAATTTCCTTGGGTGCTATCTTGTGTGACTGCTTGAAGCGATCTTTTAAACTGAAATATTTTCAAGTACTTTAATGTCAGTATTGTATAGATAATTATTTGTATTGACTCTGATGATTAAAAGAAGCAACGGACTCAGCAGTGCTAGATATTGGTATGACTAGAGAAATATTTTGATATACAAAATATTGTGGATGGCATTTAAAAGAAAATTGCCAAACTTTGTATGAAAGAGAGAGAAACAAAATCTTATTTAGTGTTGAAATTTGGTGCCAACAAGCCAAGATAATTTAATTAGTGGTGCACATAGTATATCTTGACAGCTCTGGTTTGGGAAAATTATAATATGAATATTAACAATCAAAGAGTCTCTGGAAGTATTAGTGCCATGGTGATGAGATTAGTGAATTGGCCAATACTGTAGCAGAAAGCTGGATTCCAAGGGAATTATCCTTGAATGATACCAGTTGGTGCAATTAAAAGCCACAATTCAGTTGCCATATGGAAAGTGTTAGGCATCCTTACATGGTTTCAAAGCTATGTGCTGGAGGTTAAATTGACATATGAAGAAAAGCATAAATTAAATATTTTGTGTTATGAAATTAAAAGTTGACTTTGCTTGAGCCATATGGAGGAGGTGGATGGAAGACAGTCTGTATTTCATCAGGGCTTGTTTTATAGGTGTTTTAGATTTAATGTGGTGCACTTTTAATTTGGCATGTTGATTGGAAAACTGAATGGCCCGTGAAGTTTCTGCAAACAATCTCGTTAAAGTAACTTTTTTTGATCTCTAACAACCCTCTTTCTCCAACTCCCTCTAAAGTGGAGTTACTTAGGTTGATGCTTGTAAGAAGGAAGCATGTTCTATGTAGTAGCTGGGTGAAGTCCTCATCTAAGTGATACAAGCTGTGTTTCTTGGGCTACTGATAGTCCCTCTTGGCTTTGTGAAACCTTAATTCTTCTGAATGAGAAGGCCTTGGTTATAGAGTGTCAGTTGATGAGAACCTCAACATGACCAGGCAATGTGTGCTTGCAGCCCAGAAAGGCAATCATATTCTGGGCTGCATCAAAAGAAGTGTGACCAGCAGGTCGAGGGAGGTGATTCTCCCCCTCTACACTGCTTTCATGAGACCCCACCTGGAGTACTGTGTCCAGCTCTGGGGCCCCCAACATAAGGACATGGACCTGTTGGAGCAAGTCCAGAGGAGGGCCACAAAGATGATCAGAAGCCTGAAGCACCTCTCCTATGAAGAGAGGCTGAGAGAGTTGGGCTTGTTCAGCCCGGAGAAGAGAAGGCTCTGGGGAGCCTTCCAGTACCTGAGAGGGGCCTACAAGAAAGCTGGAGAGGGACTTTTTACAAGGGCATGTAGTGATAGGACAAGGAGTAATGGCTTTAAACTGAAAGAGGGCAGATTGAGATGAGATATAAGGAAGAAATTCTTCACTGGAGGTGGTGAGGGAACAGGTTGCCTAGGGAAGTTGTAGATGCCCATGGGGATCCCTGGAAGTGTTCAAGGCCAGGTTGGATGGGGCTTTGACCAACCTGGTCTAGTTGGTATGGCAGAGGGGTTGGAACTAGATGATCTGTAAGGTTCCATCCAACCCAAACCATTCTGTGAATCTATGGAGTACATTTTCTTCTGTAAATTGGGATTAAAAGTAACAACAGTATGTTTTATTCTTTAATGACTTAAATATAAATAATGTAGTCCTTAGTTTACACTAAAACTTTAGTTATAATAAAAATGGGAAATTTGTAGCACGATTGCCAACACATGGGAATGTTCTTGACAGCAGCATTCATTAACAGAAGGGTTTTCTGTAGGTTTTGGAAGATCTATAGAAAGACCCAGGAGGAGCTCAGCAAGTGGCTATTTGTAGGCACCCTTCAGAAGAAGATCTTAGTTGACTTTTATAGTTTCTTTTGAATTGGGCTATGAACAGAGGAGAGAAAAGTGTCTTGAGTATTGAAACTTTGTAAGAGTTAGTTTTTCCAAAGTTGGGGAAATAATTGTTTGGTGATGA
Organism: Egretta garzetta; assembly: GCF_000687185.1. NCBI lineage: Eukaryota > Metazoa > Chordata > Aves > Pelecaniformes > Ardeidae > Egretta > Egretta garzetta. Next base: position 586,491 of record NW_009259531.1, read on the forward strand.
TATTTAAATCAAAATGGAACATTGCTCCCTGTGCTGCAGATGTTGGCCTTTATAGAAACCCTTGTGGATGGATTTTGCTGTGTGAATATCAGCATTAAAACCTGGTTGGAAAGTAAATGGTTGATGTTGAAATGTACAAAATACTTGAAGTATTTTTTTGTAACTAAACCGCTTTTCTAGTTAATATACTAGTTACTCTGAATGCTCATGAGTTTTCAGACTGTGATATTTATAGATATCTTTTAATGGAAAGTGAGGTATAGTTTTAGTTAAAAAAATTAATGTGAAGAAGTGGTCAAACAGACTTTCTCTGTGAATTTATTTGGTCATATCTGCCAACATTGGCAGCAAGACTAAGCTTGTATTTACTTCTACAGAGTAACTACAGCTATGGGAGACTGAGTTGGACTGTATTCCATTCAAGAATTATTAACCAAGTTCCAAATGCAAAAATCTTCATTGTGTCTGATTTCTGAGCCAGCAAAGCATGTTTGTGTTGGAATATCTCATGACATTTGTCTTGCAGTGGTGGAACGCCAGTGGTGTTAGCTGTGGTGAAAGGGCTATGCTGGAGTAGATACTTTTACTACTGCGTAATCTAAGAGAGAGGGGAAATGGCTTGTGTAGGTTCAATTATTGCTGTCCTGGTCTTTCTGCAAGGGGTATAGCCGTACAGTGCATTTGCTTTTAGTAAACTTTTAGATTTATTGTCATCAGAGCAATATGGCATATATTTTCATCTTGTAATTTGCAGAACAGAGACAACACTTCTGAACATGTGAGACATCCTTTTTTAGAGTTGGGAAGTCCTGTATAGTTAGTGTCTTGCAAATAGACTGCTGTCATGTAACTGCATGTCCACTGTTTAATAAGGACAGTCCCTTGGCTTGTCATGGGAGTTGGCGTTCAAACAGGCAAGTAAGTATTCAGCCAGATTCCTTAATACCTATATGTGTGCGTCTCACATGGTATGTGCCCATCATATGTGAGAAATGCTTCTGGTTTAGTCATACAGAATCTAATTGTTTGAGGAAGGGAATGATGCAGTCTCTTGTTGGGAGGTCCTATAACAGCTGTGAAATGGAGTACCACTGATTTTTGTTGGTGTGGTGTGGCCTATTGTATGTTATAGAGCAATAAATGATCCTATTGTTTTAGTCTAGAAAACTTTTGGTGGAGTAAATCCTTTTGCTCCTGAGAAGACCAGACTCTGGCCACAGGACACTGAACACTATCAGTGCCTGAGAAGCTCCTCTACAGACCAAGAAGAGCCCTGTAAAAATACACCTAAAAGATCCCACCACACTAACCCCTTGGGCAGGGGTAATGGAAGACCCTTTGGTTCCCTGGTTCAAACCAAGGTCCCCGCCAAATGTACATGAGAAGGAGTTGTCCCTTAAATCTGAAGCTGTTGTTAATAAAACTTGTTCACAAGACTTACCAGGCAAGCAGTCTTTTTGCTTTTTGCCAAAGCTCTGAGTTTGATAATTTTCTCTGATAACCTTCTCAATCTGAAAATTCAGTGGAACTCTGAAACTCATTGAGCTGACGGTGAAAGGGTGTCTTGCTTTTAACTTTAAAAGTGCCATCTACCAGTCTTGCTTTCTGTTGTAATGGATTTGGAATTAAATACAGGCTCAGTGGCTCTGGTCCCTTATATAATTTGCAATGAGAATCCCTTGAGACTGTGAGATCCTCCCTTAAAATGTGGGAGGAGATCTGTTATGTTTTGGCAAAATTTGCAGCAGAGAACTTTTAAAGTGCCTGGAATTTTCAGCTGTGTATCCTTGGGCTTCGAACTAACAAATACAGGCAGTGTATGTTGCTTTAGCTCAGAGATGGATTGGCATGTGGTCCGAACAGTCTATGCACTGTCCATCGAGAGAAATACTTTGTGTTTTGCGATTAGGGTGGAATTTAATGCATTTGGGGGCATTACTGTGGCAGCTTTAAAGGGATTAAGTATATTGAGGTTCCTATTAAAGTATAACATTGTGATTCAAGGTCTGTGAAAGAAAATCATGCATGGGTGTTTGATCTTGGGGTGCAGCCACACATGCTGTGAGGCATAAAATAAGGGGATAGACTCAGTAGGGAAGTGACAGAACAAAGTACTGTCTTGCAGGAGAAATGGGATTTGGGAGCAGCCTCGGATCTTTTGATCCATACTCTGATACGAATGATAAGTGGTATGGAGGTGACAGATTTGTCTTGGGGGAGGAAGGAGAATGGTGGGTAGTGTGTCGCGTTGCCCTCGGAGATAAGTTTGCTGTCTGATTCCCCAAAGATTCGATAGTGGTAGGTAAGGACTAAGTCGCTTCTTGTTGTCCGATCTTAAAAATCTTTTATAATTCCAGGATGGTTAGTTTCAAGAGAGTTAGGTAAAGGAGGTGGTAGCTGTAAAGCTAAGCCTTATGCATTAAATGCATATAAAGAACAAATGCCTGTTTGGGGGAGCGGGAATTTTCTCTGAGCAGAGAGTGCCCCAGTCCTGAGCTCACAGAATAACAAGCAGTCTCTGTATTGCATAAGATGCTGCGGTTAAGCCTGTATCAGTGTTTCTGTAATAAACTACTCTTTTTGAAACAATAAATAATAATTTTGCTTGTGAACTTTCCAAGTCTCTCTCTGTTCACATAGTGTACGTGTGTATAAACTACAGACACTCATTCCCCTATAAAGAGAGAACATCATAGTCTAGCAAACAGAATATCTGTCATTCCAGCTGAGCAAAGGTCTAAGGCAATAACCCAAAATATCCTGGAAGAAATTCTAAAAAGCATTGAAGAAATCAATCGTCTGATCCTAGAGGAAGGTCTTTGATGTAATCCTGGTAAGTTTATACTGGGAGCCTGCCTATTTCTTTATGGTCAGCCTTCGACTTTCTATATGAAAAGTGGATCAAATAATTTCATATGCTTCTGCTTTAAAAAAAGATGGTTGATAGTTTTCTGAAGCATACACACTGTTTAAATGTAGATTGTGGCTTTTAGCCGAAGCCCAGGTGGGGAGGAAAGGCTTTTCAAAACAAGTACTTACAGAAAAATAAATAATATTTTGATATTTTCCCATGGAAAAAGTGTGCCTCATTTAGCCATCCCGAATATTTAATTTTATTTTGAGGATAAACTTCATAGGTTATCTCAGTTAAAAGCCATTTTTATTTATGCAAAGTTTATGTGCAAGGTCTTGTTCCTGATGTGGATATGTATGTAAAAGGAGTTTTTCAGAATACCATAAATAAATTACTTTTAAAGGTATATTTTTAACTAACTCAGTGCAGTTAGGTAAGTCTGGTTTTTATCATCTTGAAAAATTGTGCAGTATTTCTCTGTTATGTTCTGATGTGAAAGCCCTGCTGTAATAGAGGGAAACTTCTCATTGCTTTCAGTGGTTTTGTATCAGGTCCTCTGCCACATCAGTGGAAGACAGGGTAAGGTTCAAGTGTCTTTTTTTTTATCTAGCAGCAGCATTGCTGATGGAATGGCAATGTGTTTTCCCCTGCAGATGCAGTTTATCTGATTATTTTATGACAGGTTCATGAAACTTTTTCCCAGTTGTACTGCCACTTAAATTCCCATTTGTAATTAGCAATGTAATTTTGCAGATAGGTTTAAAAAGCATGTTTTGAGAGAGGCTATTCCCACAGCACTGCTTAATACCCATTAAAATACCACATTTTTATTGTATGAAGGTATTTTTTATTGAATTAGGTTGGTTTGTTAAAGTATTGCACCACAGTTTCATTATTTTTTTTTTGTTTGTTTTTTTATTTTTTTCTTTCTACTCTAAGTCTGTTTATAATTGTTTATTTGTGACTAGTAGGAAGCACACAAAATCTTTAACTCTGGACTAATGCACAACATAAAGAAGAAATGAGATCTCTTCCTGCCTAAGCTATTGCACATGGCTTTTCTCAGAATGGCAGTCACTCTTGGATTAAAACATGGTGACGTTTAACAGAAAAGAAAGCAAAAACCCCCCAGCATTTGGAAAGGAAGTGTTGTATTCATTGAGTGGTGCGGTTGACACACCAGAAGGATGGGATGTCATCCAGAGAGACCTGGACAAGCTGGAGAGGTGGGCCTGTGTGAACCTGGTGACGTTCAACAAGGCCAAGTGCAAGGTCCTGCATCTGGGTCAGGGTAACCCCCGGTATCAGTACAGGCTGGGGGAAGAAAGGATGGAGAGCAGCCCTGCCGAGAGGGACTTGGGGGGGCTGGGGGGTGAAA
>NW_009259531.1:590739-615261 GCF_000687185.1 Egretta garzetta
CTGCCGAGAGGGACTTGGGGGTGCTGGTGGATGAAAAGCTGGACATGAGCCAGCAATGTGCGCTGGCAGCCCAGAAGGCCAACCGTACTCTGGGCCGCATCAAGAGAAGCGTGGCCAGCAGGTTGAGGGAGGTGATTCTGCCCCTCTACTCTGCTCTGGTGAGACCTCACCTGGAGTACTGCGTCCAGCTCTGGAGCCCTCAGCACAAGAAGGACATGGAACTGTTGGAGCGGGTCCAGAGGAGGGCTACAAAAATGATCCGAGGGCTGGACCCCCTCTCCTATGAGGACAGGCTGAGAGAGTTGGGCTTGTTCAGCCTGGAAAAAAGAAGGCTGCGGGGAGACCTGATTACAGCCTTTCAATACCTAAAGGGGGCCTATAGGAAAGAGGGGGAAAATCTTTTTAGTAGGGCCAGCTGTGTCAGGACAAGGGGTAATGGTTTTAAACTAAACCAGGGTAGGTTTAGACTAGATATAAGGAAGAAATTCTTTACAATGAGGGTGGTGAAACACTGGAACAGGTTGCCCAGAGAGGTAGTGGAGGCCCCATCCCTGGAAGCATTCAAGGCCAGGTTGGACGGGGCTCTAAGCAACCTGATCTAGTTAGCAGTGTCCCTGCTCACTGTAGGTTGGTTGGACTAGATGACCTCTAGGGGTCCCTTCCAACCCAAAACAGTCTATGATTCTATGCTACATAGACTTCCTAGGAGTTTGGTCATCAGCCTTACCATGGCACTCTTTTCCAGTTGTGCTGTTTGATTTGTTTTTTCTTTTTAAATGCAATTTAGAAAAAAATGAATGAAATAAATTTTTGTGAGAACTGTGTGATGACAGTCAAAAGTAGCTTGAAGTAGCTCTATGTCCTTGGACGTTTGCTGTTACCCAGGAGGGACTGGCTTGACTGCAGCATGCAGCTGTTGCCCCTGCTTAGTCAGTGAACATACACGTGCTGTTTAAACACAGAACAAACCTCTGCTAAAACAATTTACCCTTAATCTATGGCCACCTCTGATTTTCCCCATATTGGAAAGACAGAAACCGAAGACACTGCAGTGGGAAGCCCCCTAAATTTGCCAGTAAATGAGTAACAGACAATGGGTAATGTCCTGTGGGAGTAGGAAAAAGACTGTGAGGTCCCTTATTAGCTCTGCAACGGTAATCTGACCCTCCTCGTGTGTGTTTCTGATGGCAACACCAAGAGTCTTGGTCTCCTCGAAAAATGAGGAGAATTTCACCACCACTGGGAAAAACAGGAGAGTTTGTCAAATACAAAGAACAGAATAGTTAGACAAGAAAAATGCTCATGTCATGCCTTTAGGGGTATGCTTTAAGCAAGGAAAGAGTCCTGGCCTGCTATACAGTCAGAGTGTCTCCTAATATCAGCAGGAGCCCTACCCAAAGGCAGGGTGAGGCTTCCTCCTTCCACGTTCTCAGTAGACATGGGGTCTATTCAAAACCTGCTGTTACTGCGTGTCCATTCCAATACACAGTAGTATGTATTAGGAATGGATAACCAGTTGTGCCATCAGTTAGAAATATGCACAGACTCTTTGAGAGGTGTGTCAGCCTGACAGACATGCCAGATCAGGGGTAGGATTTCGCTTTAAATTGTGTTGGCACAGTTTACTGATGCCAGCGGGCTGGGTGTTAATAGCTGAAGGCAGTACTGGGTGGAGGGAAGTAGCTCAGCTGAAAAAGCAGTCTTCTGATGTTCAGTTTCATCTGTCTGTAAATGGGGGGCAAGTGTGTGTTACCTGGACTTAGCCATCCGCAGCCAAGAATCTTTCTTCTCATGATGATGGTGATGAACAGTGAGTATTTTGTGTCGTACCCGGCTGCACGCCAAGCTATATTGTAAGTTTTGTGCAACGCTGGTTTGCAGTGGCCCTTCTTGCAGGGTGATGCTTTCCTTCTGTATCAGTGCTGCTTTGTCCAGGTAAAGTGCCCTTTCTTCTGTTGACCAAGTTCTCCTTACAGCAGGGTTTACCCAAACTTCACATGCCTGTTGCAACCACCTGCCTCTGTTGTACAGAGGGTGAAATGGTGCACGTTTTGCCACACGTTTTTTTGACTGTGTGCTATTGATAGGACAGATTTTGGCATGAGGCATCTTTGTGGAATATAAAGGGTTACGTTGTTGAAGTTACACAGGCGCCAGTCCACTGGCACACCGCAGGTGATCTCGGAGTGAATGTTGTTTAAAGCGCCTGTCCCACGGTTTCACAAATGTGCTCTGACCAGAGGATGTTTTTCTAACTTCAAAGGGCTTCTCAGGCTGGCTCGGTGCCTTCACAATTCCTCTCTGCTCGTGATGTGTTCTAACCATGTGTGATTTTTTTGGTATGTGATGTTTTCTTAAAGCGGCATTGACCTGCGTTCAAGTGAAACTTGCTCTTAAGCTTGTAAACACAAACTTGTCGTACGGGCAGTTTTCATCTTAACCTGATGTGTGTATTTTTTTTAAGAGCAAGAATAGACATCAAAAGGAGGAGTAATTTAGAGAAGAAAAAAAAAAAAAAAGAAGAAATAAACTTGCAGCAGCCTTTTGAGTTGCACCATCCAGAGGTTTTTCCTTGAAGATCAAGGTGTGGGTCCTTTTCTGGCTTTAAGGAGAAGAGCATATTTCTACCTTGGCAGTGCTAGAGTTACAGTAGGTTACTTTGTCTGAAATGTGTGTACAGAGGTACAAGGGGTGTGCAAAGGGGGAAAGCAAGGCAATAAGGAGTAGAAAGTGCAAAGAAGCTAGGACACTTATCAGTGACCTGATTCATCCCACCTCCCCACCCCCCTGTTTAGGAGTGTTACATTAAAATAAACTTTTAGGAACATGTTTATATATTTTTTTAAATATTAAGGGTTTCTTTTTCTTCTGTAGTACTTTGTAGCACAGTTTTCTGAAGGGGATTATTTTCAGGTTTATGCAAAGTAGACTTTCTTTTTAATTCTGAGAATTAGAAATGACTGAGATTTGTGGGACAAATTCTTTCACTGTTGAAGTCCATTAACTCTGCTGAGAGCAGGATTAGGCCCTGAAATATCTCCTGAGGTGCACTGTGCTATGTTAGCTATGGTTGTGAATCTGGGAGGAGCTCGTGTTCTACTAAGTTACACTGATGGGCACGGGTTTCTTGCAATGTTTGTGCATTCATTAAGGCTAGAAAAGTGAACCTACTGAGGTTTCAAAGTCATCATTTTTAATTTACTGTTACTACTATTATGGATGCTTTTGAGTATACTAAAAAACCCAAACAACCAACAACCCTTTCTTCTAAGAAAAGAGTACCTTACAAGCCAGACCATAATACTTGCTGTTTGCTGAGTGATTGAAAGGGATCATCTGCTGTGGGAATAAAACATCATCCTGTGAATGGCACGCCGTGAACAATGTATCTCAGCTGTGCAGTGAAGTTTTGCTCCTCATGAGTAACAGTACCGCAATCTAGCACTTAATAATTAATCCAGCTTTCAGATGCAGCTTGATCCCAAGGTCCTCATCCAGACAAGATCCTGGAGAAGTTAGTGATCTCTAGGACCTAAGCCCTAACAGCAAACAACCTGTGCTACCCTGCCATCCTATGGTTATCGACAGGAACCATCCCACCACGTTTATTTTGGCTACTTTTAAAGCAGGTGGCCAGGATGAATTCCTTGTTTCAAAGTCACAGCTGCTGCTTTGAAATTGTGTAAGAAGGGCTTTGGTTTCTTAACACAAAATAACTGAGCTGCTGTTTGGTATTAGAGCATCATTATTCTGGGAAATGCCCTCTTCATTTTAAAAATATCTTCTCTATGGAAATTGAAAGTTTATACCTCATGATTCTAAGGGCAGAGAGCTGAAAAGGTTCCTTGTTTGACTGATGATTGTAAATACTTAAGAATTCCTCAGTGACTTGAGAGAATAGAATCTGAAGGTAGTATTAAAAATTAATAGCAATATTAGAAACACAGAGTTACTGCAGGAATCTGTTGTTTGTTGGTATTAAATAATTTCTGGTTTGTTTTTTTTTTGGGGGGGGGGGGAACTATAAGACTTTTTTTTCTCTTTTAACTGGATGTTTTTGTGGCAGTTGGCCCAAAAATGTTATGACTTTATCATTAAATCAATTAAAAAGACCAAGTGGACTTTATACCATCACAGTAATAATGCTGTGATTAATAATGCTGTTCTGTTACAAATCCCCATTTCCTCTCCTTGTAAAATTTTATTTTTAAATGAGCCTTCTTGGGTGACTTTTTCAGTAGCGTCAGCAACAGTGTCAGCAGAATGGTGAATTCGTGTCACTGGAAGTATAAAGAGAATTCATGAAGGAGTTTGTGTTAAGCATAGTTTTCTTTTTTTATAAGAAAGGATTCTGTTCACTGTGGTTTTTTTCTTCTTTTGTATTCCTTGCCACCTTATGATATTATAATGTTTTTTGCCTACTTTAAAAATTCCGTAGATATATATTTATAAAAAAATATATGTCATGTAAGCCTTTTTCTAGTGTAAGAGAAAGTACATTTTATGCAAGGTACACAGCATGGGGTCTTCTGGGCCTTCAGTCTCATATGATCCTGTCTTGCAATAAATGTATCAAACAGGAATGAGCAAATGCAATCCTCTCAGACTGGGTGAAAAAGTGCTCTTAAGGAAGAAGACGAAGTAGGCCTCAAAAAAAGCGAGTAGGCAGTGGATGGAGTGTTTCTTCAGCTTGTGTAGATAGGCTTGTTAAAGGATGCAAAGGGCAAAATTGGGATTCATTTGGTATTGGGGAAACAGTCAAAGAAATTAATGTAGGATTTGCATGCATAGGATGTAACATAATCGTTAATTAAGGGGAAGGTGTGAGAATGGGCACCCCAGAAGTACAGGCAGTACAGATGGGGTATCTGGGCTGTGCCCTTAACCCTGTTTGCTTCAATCATAAAATAATCTTTGTTGGTATTTTTATCTTGTGATAGTAATTGCTTGTAGCTCTCTTGTCTGTTGGAAGCTACGTGTTTTAGTGCAGTACTTCTTAGATTTATCCATTAACAAGTGGTACTGGACCATATTTTATATACAGGTATACATGGCAGAAAGATCCCTACTTACTAAGTCAAAGCTCTCAGTGGTTCAGATGCAGGCTTACTGTGCAATCCTTGCATCTCTGGTAACAGGGTGTGCCTTTGCTAACTGGGCTGACTGGTGTAGCCCCCTGGGTCTCTACTTAGCGGTTGGGATTTTCATGGGTAGGATGTCAGTCCTGTTGTACTTAAGGAGATAGGAGATAGTGTAATAGGTTAAATACAGCTTTCTTAAGCACTCTGAATCACAAGGTAGGTAGACTTTGAAGTCATCTGAGATTAGAATACTGGTCTATGGGCTTGGATGTGAAGTTGGGAGGTATTTGTGATACAGGTTATCAGAGATGAATAGCCATTGCTGTGGTGCTACCTGGTCTCTGAAACTGAATTTATGGCTTAAGGATGAGGTACAGGAACCATGTATTCAAGTTGTAGACACTAGCTTTAGCTGTATATCCTTTCTCAAGTTGCTCAAACGTGAATCTTCGCAGAGGCCCAAGATAGCTACGCACTTGCCACTCATTTAGTCTCATTTGTTTTCTCTTTGAAACTACCAGTTTCATCCACTTTTTCCCCACTTCCCCATCAGGGAAGTAGGAATAGGTTTTACCCTTTTACCTGCCTAGGCTGTTGAGGTAGACAGAGAAATATTTTAAAGTGCCAGCTGTACACTTAATTCATTGCTATGTGCTTATGAATAAGCCAGGTATTTGTTACCTACTTTCCTGAGCAAAGTAAGAAAATAAGAATGAAAAAGAATGTTTGAATTCCCCTTGGAGTACATATAATCACCCTTTGCAAAAAACACCCTCTTACCTTGTTTCTTCTTTTGCTCTACAGTCATCTTCCTGAAATCCTTTTGGAAAGGGGCCTTTCTGAACTGTCCAGCTCTCATCACAATCCAGTGGCCTGAGACATCTAATTCTAAAAAGTTTGTATTAATCAAAGCAGCTTTAACATGTGGAGAAAAAAGACATTTAACTTCCCACTCATCCAAACGAGAGTTTGGACAAGGTTAGAAGGTGGTGGAAGGGACATGTCTTTAATGTGTGAGCTGAATCTTCGCTCCTGTGGAGGCCTGTCCAAGGACATGGGCGTTCAAGTGATGTAGACTTCCTGCTTACTGTTCTGCTTTGCTTTATGTAATGCATATAAATTCAGTGCAAGATTAGTAGGGACATAGAGATAGAGCATATGGCTAGCATATGTATAAATCATAATAGGTAAATAACATAGGATGAGGAGAATGCCAGACTTTTACCACTCTGACTAGATGAAATGGACTAACAGATATAACTAAAGGGTGAAAGAAAACATTTGTTAAAAATTAGGCTGAAGATAGGCCCTGCTGCACCAGCTAGACTTGAGGCTTTGCAGGAATATGACATTTTTTTCTGGTGTTTGCTTGAATAATGAAATTACCCTCTCTTGAAGGTTATTCTTCGGAGCAGCAGAGTTTGTACATGAGTGAAATGCATGTCAAAATGTTTACAATGAACTGAAGTGGAGTGGTGACTCAAAGCAGTAGGCTTTTGTTTGCACTGGCTTTGTAATAGAGAGCCTTATAATGAGGGTGAACTATGCCTCCTATTCCGGTGGGCCTTTGTACTATCTGGAGCACAAAGTGGAGCAGGTTTACAGGTTAATTAACACCTCTTCCCTCCTCCTTGTGGTGCTGGCAGTGATGTGTCACCCACGGTCATGTGTAGAAATGGTGATTGATGGTTAGTGATGGATACTCCCAAGCTTTTTAGTTGTTGCCACTGGATTGTCTGCTGCAAATGTCATTTGTTCCTTTAAACAATAGAGAGCACAGTTAAATGTGTGGTGCTGAAGAGGCACTTATTGTCCTGTTAGCCTGGCAGCCCTGAGCACAGCCCTACAGCTCTGTGTTTGCAGCCAGGCACATCCCAGCCTGTAGCTTCCCTGCTCCCCCCTCCTTATAAATAGGAAGAGAATTCAGAAAAATTCTGCCTGTCTAAAGAGGATTTAATGGCATCTCACAACCCATTATTATGTATTTAAGGATGATTTCTCTGAATATTGAATTGTAAGGATGGTTTCAATCTAGCGGCTCTGTGGTTTTGGAGAGTTTGGTCATTCTGGCTGGAATAATTGTACTTTAGTCTGTGTGTTAGATATGAGCATTTTTTGTTTGTTTGGTTTTTTTTTTTTTTTTTTTCTCCCTTTGGGGGCTTGAGGGTTTCTTTTTCATCGGCAGAATCATCTTTCGTCTTCGGCTCGGTCGGAATTTTTTTTTTTTTTTTTTTTTTTTTTTTTTTTTTTTTTTTTTTTTCTTCTCCCTTTGGGGTCTTGAAGTTTTCTTTGTCACCTATTGCCAACAGATCACACTTTCTCAGCAGTTGCCCTGTGCTTCTTTCCCTCCCAGTTCCTCAGGTCTCAAAACTGTATGTGTTAAATACTTCTATTTTAATGGCTATTGCCTTTGCCTTAGCTTGATTTAAATGCTACAGTGCTCAGAAACTAAATGTTGGTGGAAGAATAAAGCCACATAGTGGTCTAACTAGGAAGGCGCACATTTAGGTGCAGAACATCAAGAATCCTTTTTCCATCTTGCATTGACTAGCACACCATACTGTAACATTTGAGGCAAGTATGTACCATACATACTGCCTAACCATACCATACCCACTGTACAGATTGGTAACAAAACCCGTGTATAGCATATATGTATTTTTGGAGCTTAAAATGTTTTTCTTCACATCGCCTACTTCCTTGCCTATTTATGAGTGGAAAGATAGTGGAGCATTGCCCAGCTCAGGAGCAGAATTGTTTTGGGAAGAGGACAGTACAGAGGCAGTGCTTGCTGCCTTCCTTGGGGCAGCGGGGAAATTGGAAAGGAAACTGTGATTCAGTGAATCAGACAGCTCCAGGGGCAGTGCAGCTCTCAGCTGCTGCCTTGTTCGCAGTGGATTATAGGGTCATAATGCAGCCCACTATGCCAAAGCAGAAAAGCAGTAAATTCATCCTCAGGAGCTGCTTTATGTTGTCTAGAAATGAAGAATTCCTCTGCAAGAATGTAATGCTTTTTATCCGACTTCCCAATTCCCATGCTTCAGCAGTATATTTATCTTCACCATTTTCATGCTGTGAACAGAGGAAGGCCAAGAAACATGTATAAAGGACTTCTTTTACAGCCAACGATACGTGCAGTATAGCATCCTATAAAGTTAACGGGGATTAAGGTGAATGACCATGTGAGCAAGGAAGGCATCCCATCAGGAAGTATGTCTGTTTCTGTGTAACAACTAAAGCAATACTATCTACAGACTCTGAATCAAAGGCTTGGACAGCTAAACAAAGCTAATCCCCAAAGATGTACTATTACACTCATTTCCTGTGTATGGAACAAATATTGTAGGAGTTTTGAAAAGCATTTTCCAGCCATTGTTAAGAGAAGAGTTGGGGGTTGAGCTATAAAATTCTGACCTGGGTTCAGACTTTCTCCATATTTGTGGTTTTGGTTTGAGCCTGTCTCTAGTTAGTAGGGATATAAATGTTAAAATTCACCCATGTGGCTTGAGAGCTGTGCTGTGTTAGTAGTGTAAGTCTTGCTTTTTTAGTGTGTCTTTATTTTAGAAAATACTTCTTTCTGCTGGAGTCATATCCTTTCTTTTACTGGGAAAACTGAATATTTTGGCAAATAAGGACAACTTGACTAGGCCTAATAGAGCTGCAAATGTAAAGTGTTAATTGACTATGAAAAACAATATTTCTCTCTCAAATTCTCTCAAAGTGAAACTCAAGTTTGTATGCCCTTACAGAGAAGAAAGTAAATGTCATGTTGTCTTTTTAGGAAAGCCTTTATTTCTTTTATTTCTTTGTTTCAGTTTTGATAGCGTGTTACATTTAATTGTGCAAGTAATTGAAATTAATTGATAGATGGGAAAAGGTTTAAACTGAATAATGAATATCTTTGGTTTTGGAGAACTTTTAAGTCAGAAAGATGAACACTTTGAGCCTAAATACAACTGCAAGAACAACTCTCACTTTGGGTAAAGAAGCTGTCTGCTGAGCATAGAGTGGGAGGTTAAGGCTCTAAATTTGAGTTCTTGTCAGAAGACATAATTTATGAATGGCAGTGAGAAATGATTTCCCAAATGTGAACAGAACAAATAAGCTAAGCATTGAACATGCTTTCTCCTGGGCTGTCACCCATTGTATCTGTAGCCTGGTGTGTGGCACTTAATGTAATTTCAGACTGGCTTAATTTTGAGCAAAGGCTGATAATGTGTGAACATGTGGCATGGTCCCGAGATGATGGCAAGCAAGCCCATCAGACACTGCATGGTGTCTGTTTTCAGAGGGGATTTTAGTGCTGACTTCTGTAGAGTTAGGCTCTTGCAGTCATAATTGTGTAGCAGAGAATATTACAGAAACGGGTATACAAACTTTCTCAAATGCTTGGCACTTTGTCATAAATTTAATCTATTTACATATTTCCCGTACCACTGTACAAACAAACCAGTGGGCAGAGTCCTGAAACCATTTTCTCAGGCAGAGTTCCAGTTGATACCAAAGAGGCCGGGATTGAAAATAATCGCTTGTTTAGAAGCATTTGAATGTGACCTTTAGAGAAATTATCTTTCCTTTTGCTGACTTTTTGAACCCCTCATTAGGGAGTTATTGAAAATCAGTGTGAAACTTCAATGAGTTCAGGCAACAAGAGCATAGACCTACATTAGTGTTACTCTTCCCTGTTTCTCATTCCTCATTGAATTTGCAAGTACTCCTCTGTTAACCTTACTATATTTGTGGGTAAAAGCATATGTGTGTTCCAGCATAGATGCTGAGGCCAATCCAAGTCTGGTAGCGTTTTTGCGTGCATGTAGAGCTCTTACTGCACAAGTAGGATACAATATATGGTTTTCTGCCACCATTACAGTATCCTTTTGTTCCCAGAGAAAACCCAAAAAAGATATTGTGCAAGCTTGAAGAACTTCATAGAAGAGCTAAGAGTGGTTGAACTAAGACAACTGAAAGAGCAAATTATTTGCTTCTTGTGTACATAGGGAAATTGATAAGAAGAGTTCTTGTTACAGACAGAGAGAGAAAGAATAAAAGTACTTTTTTTTAATCAGTAATTTTTGTGCTTACTTACACAGGCTTCTATTGTGATACAGAGTGTTTGTGCAGAGCTGTTCTGGAATACCTGTTGCAATCAGTTTCCATACATAAACATGCCAGTAAAAACTATCTAAGCAATGACTAAATGAGAATCTAGTCTATATCGTTTGAAGCTTAAAAAAGGTTATTTAGAAGTGTGAAGGAATACAATTAGGAATAGCAACAGGGGAACTTAGGAGAGACTGGGTGTAAAGATATGGTAATGGAGGTCTGCTTGAATGCAGAATAATTCTTGGAAATGGTACAGGTTTTACTTCCTCTCAGAATTGTTAAAACTGCACTGCGTCTCTAACTTTCTCAAGTATGTAATGGAAAAGGGTCTTCAAAGTTGAGTCCATTGAACTCGGCCCATTTCAGTTTCTTCTACTGAAAACAGAATAATTGTGTGCATCTACGTCAGCAAAGTTGAGATTTGTGGGATTTTTCTCCCTTTCAGTGAATATATTGCACATGATACTATTCAACATAGAAGTGCTGTTACTTTAGCAGATTATGCTGACAGCAGTTAGTTGTAATTCAGAGCTCTGTCCTTTATAAAGATTAATGATCCTTGAAATAATAAATATATTGGAAATGCCAAGCTTGGAAGTAGTTTTCAACTCACAAATGGGATTGTTTGTGTAACAGCAGACATCTTCCCCTGCTATTTCCTATAATAGAGCAGAAGTAAAATACTAGAGCAGTAAGGTTTCAGTATCTCAACGGTACTTTTGGAGAGAAAAGATCCCTTCATGAGGAATATATGTGTTGGGAAGGGCAGGAAGAGGGTGATGACAAGCCATTTTGCAATATCACGTTTGCTTATGGCTTACGGGGAGTGCTGCAAAGAACTCAAAGCTTTTAACACATCTGAGCATTGTTGACTTATTCTGGTTGCCATCATTCAGTAGGCAGAAAACATCTCAGCAGGCATCGGGGCCAAAAGCTTACCTTCTGTGGGTGGGCATTGTTTGGGGGAGAACCAATAACTTATTTTTAAGTTTATTACTGTATAGACCTAGCAGTAAATTAATCATGACATTAAGACGGAATGTAGGTATAGACATTACTTCACAGAGTTGTCATAAATTCTGCTCTTGCCATATTTTAATTTCCAAGGCTTTTGAATCTCAGACAAGGTGCTATAGATGTAGTTATTAAACTCCGCAGAAATATTTTTATTGGGTAGGACATTGCTTGATGATGTAGCCGTGAAAGCCAAATTCAGAGACCTGCAAAAGGTTCTTTATCCATGCATTTAGGAGGAAAAATATTATTTTGTAACACTCACTTATTATTGAAATGCTTGTTTTAAATTTACCTTCTTTTTCCTGAATGTGTGTGTATATACATTGTGTCACAATCATGACAATGTGGGGTTTATTCTGTTTGTTATTGAGTCATCAATAACATTGTCATCAATAAGACACAGGTGGAAACACAGCTTTGGAAATAGAGTGATTCTGACTCTTGTGGCTCAGCAGATGCTTGTTATTGTAGAGTGACCTGAGGACATGCTGCCCTTTTTCAGCTTTTTTGAATACTCTTGAGAGAAGACAGTGTATAGAATATAAAGAAAAAAAACTCTTAAAAGTTTACACAGTGTACTTCTTTCAGTGCAAAAGTTAACTTATGTGGGGGCTGAGTTAGACTACATATTGCTGAAAAAACAGCGTCTAGTTCTCTGCTTTTCCAAGATTTTTTCCTTCATGTGCACTGGAAAGGGGAAGCCATGTTCTTTGCACCTTTCTATACCAAAACACATGTTGCTAATTACTTGGTTTCTCCTGGGGGCTGTTCTTTTGGGTGGTGCTTTGCCTTTCCCTTTAAGCATACAGGGACAGCCAAATGTCAGAGGAAGCTTAAAATAGGTTGTCTGCACTGAGGATGTACTGGCAACCGGGCAAAGAATGGAATGGCAAAGTGCTGGAAGAGTTAAACCCCACCTCATCCCACTTACCTGTGTAGCAAATCTGCTTGGCTGGGGTGGAGATACCTTAGGATCAAGTTACCTTGAAGGCTGATACTGGAGTTTGGTTGCAGATGGTCTTTGGGTAAGCAAGGCTGTGGACACACCAAGAACTGGCTGTTCCATGGAGTCCTGTCTGCCCTTATACTCCATGGTGAATACAAGTTATTTGAGGCAGCTTATGCCTTTATTTGTCCCAGTGGAAGCGTTGACATGAGCTATTACCATGGAATGCCTGCCACATAGCCATACTCTCAGATGTTCTCATGTTGAGAAACTAGCCCGAAGCACTTTGCTGAGGTTCATCCAGTAAAATTTCCTAGCTCTTAGTCATTTGCTCCATAAACCATGATAGCAGAGCTGTATCAGATGGCAGAGTCCTACAGCTCCTTGCTTATAGCTTGGAACAAAATTCAAGAGTTATGTATCGAGTTTAATTTGATGTAATAATAAATTATATAGTGTAAACACACTAGATATATATTCTGTTGCTGGAATTAATCAGGAAAAAGTCGTGTATGTAGAATTCTCCTCTTCATATTTCTTTTAAAAACACATGCTTGCCCCTGATTCATATTTAACAGCACTGGTAAATTAAGTTCTTCTCCACAAAACAGGTGTAAGCCACCGTCCTGCCCTGCCAGCATGCCTCGGTCATAGCTTGGAGAGCCAGAGCTTGGCCTGTCTGGTGAAACTGCCAGTTGTGTTGCAGACACCTACTTAACAGAAACTGGAAGTGAAATCATGATTTAATTCAACATTGGCCACCTATTGGATAATAACTTTCAGTCACTATAAGACTGGCCTGGATTTGAAACAGCAGCCCGTTATTGAAAGGCTCTGTTTCCCTCTCTAATCTGCTGAGCCAGCTCGTCCTCCTGAAGCATTTGAAAAAATATGAGTGGAGGGTAAGAACACGAAATGTTCCTCTTTCTTGAAATGTGTTTGCTTGTGTTTCGTTCTCGCATGTGCTGCTTAAGCCTTCAGTTCACTGTTCAGTCTTTAGTTCTCAGATGCCGTTTGGCTTCAATCTCCATGCTAAATTCTTGGAAACCAGAGATGATGCAGAAGGCGATGAAACCCTTGTCCTACAAGACTTCTGAAGCAGGCAAATGGTTTCGTTTCTTGTAAGGAGCAAGCGAATGAGTGCTCTGAGTCCTTGAGAGCCAGCCTGGTTCCTTGCTCCTCACTCTTGACACACACACAAGTTGGGACACTTCTGCCAAGAGTTTTACTTGCACTTACGTTAGCGGAAATGTCCCTGATAAGAAGTAGTCGTTGTTGAAGTCTCGTGGCTTTGACTGTAAAGGCTTTTAATTTTTTTTTCATAAAGACTGTTGATCCATATGTATTTGTTGTTGTTGTTATATAAAAATGTGAGTGAGGGTTTATTTTTTCCTTTGAGATGTATGGCACTACAGAACTTGGAATTGCTTCCAAGTTTACAAAATGAGTCTGTGGTTTAGACCTCTCTGATAAAACATTTTTTTTGTTCTTGTTGCAAAGTTGGATCAGATTTTTGTTGTCATAATGGTTGGTGCACTTGGCAGCTTGCATTTTAAATAATTAGGAGATAAAATTGGACTGTGTTTGAAATCCAGTATGTCTGGTATTTTCTTGCTTTACTTAGTGATGTTTTTAATCCCCCTTTTAACTTTGAAGACTAATGTAAGGCAGTTAAGAACTGAGGCTTGATAATTTTTTTGTCATTTTTGAAACCTAGATCGAAGCCAGCTTCCCTTGCAGTATTTTAACCTCACCTTCCCAGGATACTTTGAGATAAATCAGTGTCTTTATCAAAAGAAGTAGACCTTTTGTGGTTGGTAGCACCGTAACATTAAATATTCAGTCTAATTTGTAGCATTGAGACAATTATATTGAAGTTCCCAGTAAACTTTACTTTGGATTTTGAAGCTTTAAAAATATGCCACTTGCTTAATTTCATTCTACAGTAGCCAGTAGGGGAGTTTACAGCTCGGATGCATTGGAAGTGAGATGTTTTGGAAAGCTTGTGGAAACTCTTCAGTGCCCTTCGCAGCACATGAAACAGTGTGACAAAGTGGAAGGCAGGCATTGGGGTTTTGAGGGTTTTCTCTTTTTTTTTTTCTTTTTTCTTCTTTTTTTCTTCTTTTTTTCTTCTTTTTTTCTTCTTTTTTTCTTCTTTTTTCTTCTTTTTTTCTTCTTTTTTTTCTTCTTTTTTTCTTCTTTTTTTCTTCTTTTTTTCTTCTTTTTTTCTTCTTTTTTTCTTCTTTTTTTCTTCTTTTTTTCTTCTTTTTTTCTTCTTTTTTTCTTCTTTTTTTCTTCTTTTTTTCTTCTTTTTTTCTTCTTTTTTTCTTCTTTTTTTCTTCTTTTTTTCTTCTTTTTTTCTTCTTTTTTTCTTCTTTTTTTCTTCTTTTTTTCTTCTTTTTTTCTTCTTTTTTTCTTCTTTTTTTCTTCTTTTTTTCTTCTTTTTTTCTTCTTTTTTTCTTCTTTTTTTCTTCTTTTTTTCTTCTTTTTTTCTTCTTTTTTTCTTCTTTTTTCTTTTTCTTTCTTTTTTTTCCTTTTTGTTCTATTTTCCTTTTTTGGTTTTTTTTTCCTTTTTCACTATTTTTTTCCTTTTTCACTATTTTTTTCCTTTTTCGTCCTTTCTTTTCCTTTTTCGTCCTTTCTTTTCCTTTTTCGTCCTTTCTTTTCCTTTTTCGTTCTTTTCCCCTTTCCGTTCTTTCCCCCCCTTTTTTTCGTTCTTTTTTTCCTTTTTCGTTCTTTTCGTCCTTTTCTTTTCTTTTCTTTTTTGTTCTTTTCTTTTCTTTTTTGTTCTTTTCTTTTCTTTTTTGTTCTTTTCTTTTCTTTTTTTTTTCTTTTTTTCTCCTTCCCTCCTTCTTTTTGCTGGACACAATGCCATGGGAATGGTGAGGGAAGAAGAAAGACAGCAGGCTAAATTGGGAAACATTCCTCTCACTTAAGGAATCTTTGTGGCATGAAATGTATATTTTGAAAATATTCTTTTATATAATTTTGAATCCAGTCACATTGAGGGAATGGATACTAATTTGCAATATTGTTCTGCACTTCTTAGGAGCTATTGGTTCCAATTCTGGTCTAGAAGTGGATGCATTTAAACAACTGGAGAAATAATTTTCTGTATTATTAGAATGAAATGCAAAAAAAAAAAATAAAAATAGAAACTCGGCCTGACTGACCATAATTTGGCAATATACTCTGCATTCAGTAGAGGATTAACAATACAAACTTCATGACAGTGTGGGTCAGGCCATGTCTTCTGTATCTAGGCTTGGGAAAGGACGTGTATTTTGAAATTAAGTAACATAGACTGCAAGCATCAAAGACTAACTCATACTCAGATTTTATTTTATTTTTTTTTTTTTTTTAATTCTTGTCTTGCTTTTGCTTAGTCATCTTCTTTAGGCAAGAATAAATCATGTGAGGAAGGAGAACTAGAAGTGTCCGGTTCATAGTCAGCTATATAGCTACAAATCCCACTTCCAAGGAAACATTTCTTGTTAACAGTCTACCAAATATGCCACAGAAGGATAGTTGTGGCACCTGCTCTCACTTCACATTCTCGTAGGCATTTTCAAACAGAAAGCATAGAAATTCAGGGACTTTGAATTCGCCTTGCTTCCTTTGTTCTGATGGTCCCTCAAGTACGGAATTGAACATGACAGCATGGAAGAACATAACCTTACTCTCAACTGAGCTGAATCTGTTCCAAGGATAAACTGACTGCTCAATCTGCTTTCTTTCAAAGGGTCTAAACTCACTTTACTCTCTTTACAGTTGATATTCTGTAGAGATTGGGCCTCCTAGTTTTTTCCTCTAGGCAGCTTGTGGGAGGAGATCCAGATGCATAGGCAACTGGCAAAGTAATTTTGTTCTGCTGGTGGTGGCCTTAATTAATTGTGTCTAGATTAATTAGCTGATCCATTTGTGGATGCAGTGTTTGGGGAAGAAAGTAACTGGGAGTGTCTTGAGCCAACAGTTAGAGCCCTTGCCCAAATATGAATAAGGAAACATAGACTAGCTGATATTCTCAGAGCAAGTGTGCCCCCTCTTCATGCTTATTGTGCATACATATACACAATTTTAAACGGTGAAAATAGAAGTTTAAAAAAAACCCCACACTGATGTTTGAATGGTAGAAGTATATACATAAAATGTAGCTGTTTCCTTGTGGAATATGACTTATGGAGAGGAACACCCAAGTTTTAAACTTCCTCCCTTCAAAATTTATGGAAGCCTCAAAAATTTCCTTTTTTTTTTTTTTTTTTTAATGTCAGGATCTGTTTCAGGATTTAACTTTTTTTTTTGTTTTAAACATGTATAACCCCAGTACATTTCACAACTTGATTTAATGCAGCTTCCATGTGTCTTGAATACAATAGTAACTTCTGAAACCAATATTTCTTTAGAGAGCAGTAAAGTTGTTTCTTCATGACACCAGTTAGTAGTTTTCTTGCCAAGAAGTATATTGTAAGATTTATTAGACTCTCCATTGCCCTCCCCCAAGTAACCCAGATTTTAGCTTCAAGTAAAGCAAACATGTTCAAAAAGTACTCTTTAACTTCAGGCTAGGCGGATACAAAATAAAATCCTCCAGGGGTACATTACAACTAAAAGATTCACAAGCCCTCCAGGGGGTTTAACTTTTTAAGTAGGCATTTCACAAGTATTTGTTGCATAAACCATTATATGCTCCAGGCTGGGGATCTTGGAGATTTTTTTTTTTTTTTTTTTAATATAAGACATGCAGCAATAAATGTATTTTTGTGAAAAATAATATCTCATCTTTGCTTAGAAGTGATGTTCTGTGCTTTAGAGCATGTGTTTTCTGCGTTTAATATTCAATATCAAATGTCTTGGACTGTCATTATAGTCCACTCGGTACCTTGGGGTGCTATATGGAAATGGGGATCATACATTCCAATTAATTGCCTTCACTCATTTTTCTAGATTGAGTACTTTTGGTCTACTGCAACTCCATCCTTGGCAGCTGGAAAAACAGGTTTTGGAGACTGCAAAGGCAAATGACAGCCTTTTATATGTTGTCCTCACATAACTGAATAGACCAGATGTGCACAAGTGCCCTGGAAAATAGCATATCAGAAAGAGGAGATAGGCCAGATCTCTTAAAACTGAAAGGTTACCTCACTTCCCATATCTTTCAGAGACTTCCTTGTAAGCATGGACAAGTCTTGTTTCTGTATTTTACGTGTTGTTCATCCTTTCCACAAAGATAATTAGCCTTTATTTGTTTCTTTCACTTTTTAACTCCTGGGGCAGAGTCCCTCTATTCCAGTGCTGTAATGTGCAAACCATTGTCTAAAGGTTCATTGGCACCTCCAAGTGCTACTGAAATGCAAATGACAAATAAGAATATGAAGAATGGAAAACATGTAACATAAGACAAAAAAGAGTCCTTTTAAGATTGTAACAGGAAGCAACATAAGAAGTTTAGTCCAACCCTGAGCCTTCCAGAAGTGAATGAGGAGTTGTAACTTCAAAGGGATTTTGGAAGAGAAGCCCTTGAGTATTACAGGCTACCAAGTGACAAAAAATGTAGGAAAAGGAGTCTTGATTGTCTTTTTAGACAACTTCTTAGTTGAAATGTTGCGTTTAAATAAGAATGATGTTCAGTTCTAAGTAGAAAGCGTAGTAGAAACCGTTATAAGAAGGGAAATGATGTGCCTGTCAGAACAATGATATTCAAATCATCAGACATGAAGGGTAAAGACAAAATACCAAAAGCTTCAGAAAAACAGGAAGGGAGCATAAATCCCAGCAAATTTCTTTTTTTCTGGATCTGAGTCCCTTACACAAGAAAGAAGAGAGCCCCGATACCTGTAAGACTACCTTCTTGAAGAGGGGTTGAAGTCAAAATACTGTGTGCATCAGAGCTGAGAGTCATATAATAGAAAGTTTTAGGTATTTGAAAGACTGACAGAGTTCTTGGTGGATGGAGACAGCCATCCTGTATCCAGAGATATTTTGAGATCTGAAGGAATAAGGATAACCACTAGACATTACTAAAGTGACATATTGTTCGTCTTGAGACTTTAGTGTTGGAAAGGCACTTGGTAACATGAGCTCTAGAAGTGGTCGCTGCCTACACCTCCATTTCCCAGAAGAGATTAGTTCTACTTCTTTTTTTGCAGGAGCGTCCTTATCTGCAACAGGAGCTTATCAAGCTCTGACAGCAAGACTGCTATAAGTTTGTTTCTACCAACCACTGCTTTCAAAAGTGTAGCCCATGAACAAGCCTTGCTTAAAGCCCCAGTTTGAAGGAGAAAGATGAAGCTCTGCCTGCACTATAGCTTAAATACTTCTACCCTGGCTGCATAAAGTTCAGTGGGATATTGTCTGACTGCCAAAGGACTGTGCTTGCCTCACACAGAAATTTGAAAACTATTAATGAGAGAGCAGTTTTGCTCAATTATTGATTCATTCTGTACGCTGCATGCTTTGTAAGTCATACTTTGCATAAAAGCACATGGCTGGTACAGTCAAGGGGACATCACTAGTTAATCTAGCTGGCATGGTAACCTGCTGAATTTGTGCACAGCATAAATATGATTGGCTTTAGTGCCTGGAGAAATGTGAAATTGTTCCTGGTATGGGCATGTGCTTCTTGGGGAGGTGGCAGTAGAAGGTTACCATTAATTAGAATATGGTTTGGGGTTTTTTTGTGTGTGTGTTTTTTGTTTTGTTTTTTAAGCAGAAGCATGCTACTTGTGATAAATCTTTTTTTTTTTTTTTCACATCCTAGCTTCTGTACTCTTTTACCTTTCCTGCATGGGAAGAGTTAATGACATTAACAGGCTTATACTCAATTATTTATCTTCAAGGATGTTTCTCTGTAATTTCTGTAAATGTTTTGATGTCTATTGCAGATCCTCTTTGAGGTTTCAGTGTTCTGGCTCTGTCATTTCCATTTGCATTCTTGCATTTCGACCTGACAAATTATATCCATTTCTGTTGTGGTTATAGCTGATGTTGGTTTTCCATTTTATGGGCCAAATAAAGTCCTTGGATGCATATGTGTAGTTCCCATTGACTTCAGTCATCTACATATTTTATTTATAGTCTCTTTTTTCCCCCCAGACACTCATCATTTCAACATGACAGTAGTATCCAACTGTTGCAACCTCCTGGTCTCCCATGACCTAAATAAAGTGAAAATGAGCCAAATTCTTTTCTTTACACAAGCATGGTGCCTCACTTTGGGAGTGAATGTGTGAAAAGGAGAGATTTGTTTCAACATGCCTGAGGCTTTTATGTCTCATCCTTGTTCATACAACTTGTGCAATTTTTGCAAAGTCTAACTACATTAATGACAAAGCAAATTTGATTATTAGGAAGCAGTGCTGTTAGTCACAGAATATGCAGGAATGTGATAGTTGGCAATAATAACTGCTATTGTTTCAACTCTGTCTCATTGAAAATTACTAAAGTGAAATGTAAATTACATAAATAAAATTACTAGAGGGCCTTTGAGGGCATCATTGTTATAGAGCAGTTCTTTCATTGTTCACCTGGGATAGAAAGAAATACTTGAATTTGAGAGGACATGTACTCTGTAATAAAAGCTGTCCTGCTTCACGGGTAGAAGTATATCATAGCCAACTAAGGACTGTTCCGCTTGTTTAGAGATGCATTTCTAGAGTCTTGATGATCTTCTAAGAGTTGGTTTTGGTTTTTTTTTCTCCCCAGATGCTTACTACAAATAAAAGCCACTAATAAATTTACTTTGCATTTGGCTTGGAGAGTGTGTTGTTCATGACATAGTCTACAGAACAGTTCTGCTAACAAACTAGAGATTCAGGGCACAAGATCAGATTTTCCGCATCTATGGGAAATTAATTGGAAACTTATCATGGAAAAAGGAAAAAATCCTAGATATCTTTCTGGTGAACTTCATGGTTTATGTGAGTTATCTTCTGAAACAGAACAAAGCCAGGGTGTATTTGTAGTCACAGAGGTGCTAAGGATGCTGCCCCAGCTTTGGCTCCTGATAGCTCACCAGCTCCTCTGTAGAGTGCCCTCTTGGTTGGGACGGTCCTCCTAGACAGTTGGTGGAAAATTTAAACCAACTTTAGGTTGCATTATGTCTTTGGGGCTAAAGAAGATTTGGAAGGGAGCCAGAGTGACGAACCTCATGGGTTTTCTTTGATCTCTTCCTGCCAGTGTGATATGAAGCATTTCCTTAGGATTGCAGAGCAGCAGTCAGTCCTGTGGATGCAATTGGAATTTCTGTGTTGCAGATCCGGCTAGGTTCCTTTCTACATTTACTTACAGGAGAAAGGGGGAAGATTAACCTCATTTTGCTGCTCACATATTACCTTGAACAGGATGGACTGAAATCTGAATAGTGTGCTGTTGAATTCTTGCTGGTTGATTTCTGTGGAAAGCCTGCATGCCTCATTTTAATTTTTCTTCATTTTTTGATTTTTCTTTTCCCTTGATTCTTCCTTTTTTTCAGTCATTTGAAATAGGGAATGTAACTTGAAACTGGAAGCAAAAAATTTGCTTTGAGAGATCAAGAGTCTTTTAAGCAGCTTACTGGATCAGCAGTTGCAAAGTTATCAGGAGGCCTGAACTCTTTCTATGGGTTTAATGGAAGCAGCACAGTGCAGGAGCAAACATCACAACTCTGTATCCTCAAGGGAAGACTTAGTGCTTTACACATACAAGCAGAACTAAATACTGTACTTTGATGTACTCCTCTCTTTTTTGTTATTAGTTTCAACCTGTTGGGAGTAAGTTTTTCTGCACTCCTGGTTAAGATTTCCCTTGATGTTTTGTGGATCTTGTGTATGTTATATAAAACTGGAAAGAAGGACATTTCTTGTAGATGGTAACCATCGAAATAGCTATAAGCTATGGACTTGTGTCAGTGTGAGTTTTATACAGTTCCATGTGTAAAACAGTAGTCATCATGTGACAGGATTATTGCAACATGTAGTATCTGATGTTTGCCTGGTACACTTTGCCATGTTTGGAAGCAGAATGGATGCCCAGTGTCTCTTTTGCACGGGTGGGCTGAGCTGTTGCTCCATGTGTTGGATTGTACTCAATGGGTGTCTGATCAGATACGGTACCAGGACTCCAGTTTTCAGACTGTGTGTATGTGGTGGGTAGTTACTACAGCACACTGTACTCTGTTGCTAGTCATTGTGTTGTCTGGGTGTAAATCTGGGTGTTGACAGGTGGGATACAGTGGTCTTTAGTCCTGCAAAAGTGTATTTTTAAAATGCAGGCTACTAAGGTGTATGAGATATCTCTAGGTAAGAGCACAGTGAAGACAAGACGCAAGGGTTGGCTATGCAAGGGCAGCAGCAGCCAGGGGTGTTGACTCTACATAGTTTGCCATGTGTTTAAAAACATTGTATCTCTATCTAGGATGTCTCGTGCATTAGAAAAAATGAGGCAAAGGGCTGGAATAATCCTCTGGGTTGTCAAGGTTATTCCCTATGGTTACAGACAGCCATGCCATATAGGCACATTTATAAACTGACCAAGATCCATTAAAATAAAATAACTCCATGATGCTCCAGGGTTTTTGATTGTTTTAGGGGCGGGGGAAGAGGAGGTTGCCCCATTTTTCCTGTTGAAAGTGTTGTCGAACCTTTGGGTATGAATCTTTGTCTAATTTCAGCCTGAATTAATTATCCTGAAATACAGAAACACACCTTTTTAGCAGCGAAAACAAGGCCTCAGAGAAGGAAAACTAATAGCTGGTTCATAGAAGCATCAGGTTTCAACCACTTAAATGCCCTGGCACAACAGATCCAAATCCTCACAATTTCTGTGTTTTTCCTTCTGAGCTAAATAAATTCAGCATCATGGATTTCACTGTCTGGAAATCTGTCATGGGAGGGTAAAATTTCCTTTTGTTTATCTTCTTTAAGAACATAGGATAGTCTTCTTAATAAATACAAATTGTCCTGATGTCCCTGATATAAATTTTCCCTTTTCTCATCTCCACTGTATAATGCACAAAACTGATTTCATCAATTCACTAAATGCTTGTATGTCAGATGCAGGCATGTTGAAAACTTGCATAATATAGTGCTGGTATGCTGTGGAAATTCAAGTGCAAAATAACAATAAAAAAAATCTTTATTGTAACAGCTGAAATATATGCATTTGTGTTGATGTAACAGAAAGGTATTTTGAACCTTTCCCAGGGTTTTTGTGGAAGGGAAAAAGTTACAGTAAAAAAGCTCTATGTATGTATTGTGAGGTTCTGCAATATCTGCAGTACCGCTTCATATCCTGAAATCTGGACTTAACCAAATTTCCTACTGAAATCAGTAATCTTGCTTAAATAATATCAGTAAAGATAGTGGGTTTGGAACCCTACTATGAATTTTATATCCCAGACAATATGATTTGTCAAAATAGATTTGCTGTGTGATAAAGCTTAATTTCAAAAAAATGTGACATTTTATTCAACATTGCTGAAACATACAATTTTTGCATGTTTGAAATGAATCTTTATTTCTAATGTTTGAGCAATTTTTTGTTCAGATACTTCATTTGTAGCAAGTAAACAAGCAGAGAAGATTGAAATTGAAACAGCACTGTTTGAAAATGAAAATTATCTAAATAAATCTCTGGATGTTTTCCTTGACCCAGGAAGATTTTTAGAAAAAAACCTAGTATGTCACTCATGGCTTTTTTTTTTTTTTAATCCTTCCTTCAGATAGGTAATTTTTATTAAGTTTTGAAAATTATTGTCCATCTCTCCAAGGCTTTTGGCTCACACTACCGTATGGAAGTCCATGTTTAAAGTCTGCTTTGATCTTTTGTTATGTATAGAACTATATGCTATGAACATTTTATAGTTTGTTTGCTACCCAAAATAATTGGGACCTGCAATAATTGTATATGCAACAGCATTGTAGTGAAATAATGCTGAACTTCCCATGTGCAACACAAATGTTGCCTCAGATCCAAGGACTCACGTGACAGTTCTTCAAGAAGGTTTAGCTATACTTGGCTTTAAAGGGTGTCTTAGCTAATTAGTGTATTAGAGCTCATGGGCCACAGCTTGTGAGTTCAGAGCTTCTGCTAATTAAGTTTTGAATGTAATTTTAGTTAAACTATTAAAGCTTTGTCCCAGGGCTGTTCTCATTAAGCAGAACTCCAGCTCTCCTGGATTTTCTTTGTTCAGGGCTCTCTTGCAAGTTCATGGAGGCACATCTGGTATTGGCTGTGGCATTCACATGGGTCTAAAACTGCTGCAAAAGAAACAATGCCATGAAATTTATCTGGAAAAACAGTGAGATCACAGCATAACATTTCCCTGGAGAAAAGCCTGAACCTTTTTTATGACCTGGTTTAGTACTTAGTACGGTACCCCTAACCATCAAACTTCAGGGCATACGAAATCCCAAAGGATGGAAATGGAAATATTTTTTTGTTTAGTGAAGGCTAGGGTACACCAAGATAATTACTTCATCTCCTGCTTCAGGATTCATTTAGGGGCCTAAACCCCACTGAGTAACATGTACAAAAAAAGTACAGTAGGTAGTGACTGCAAATGGGTATGGGATCACATGCTACGAACCACCTGTGACTTGAGTTACACTGAAACCTCACAAATCTCTGTTACATTTCTGGTGTCATAATATCACTTTGTTTACCAGCTTTGGGCTTTTAATTAAATTTTACAGGATACTTGCCCACAATATGGATTAGGCCCATTACGTTACTTGGGGGAAAAAAAATAATTATTATCAAACATGAGGCTTTAAAATTGGCAGTTGGTCAAATTTATTTTTTCTTAAGACTTAATAGGCATGTCCAAATGAACATGGCAATTTCTTTAGAATGGAAATGAATACACTGTTTTGTTGTATCCGAGATCTGTGTAATAGACTGTGACATCTCCTGCTGTGATACCAGGTGAAAAATCCCTTCAAAAGGGCCAAACCCCAACTGTTCTGATTGGCCTATAATGCATCATTTTCTAGCTGGCGGCCGCAGCCCGCTCCTGACAGCCCTGCTCTGCATGCAGGGGGGAGGCTGCAGGTTGCTGAACTTGCAAGTTGACTGAACTTCTGAGCTAGTGTTGCTACATAGCACACAGATATGGAAAGATAAGTGGAAAGATTAAACTAAGATAGAAACTTGGGAGCTGATGTTCTCTGGAGGTGAACAGGAGTAGTTCGTTCTAACTAGAGGCAAAATTTGTACCTTTGCATCTCTATGGAGAGCCCTATGTAGCAAAAGATACATGTTACTGGTCATCTTTGTCTTCAGTTCTTGTGTACTTGCTCTAATGCCTTCCCCCTCCCTCCCCACCCCTTCTGAACTAGTTGTTTTCTTTCCTTGTGGTTGTGTAGTATGTCTTCTTCCTGATTTGTTGACACCACCACC
>NW_009259531.1:615319-620567 GCF_000687185.1 Egretta garzetta
CTTTTTTCCTCTCTACTTCTAATTTTTCCTTTCTGTCATCATTTCCTTTTGCTTATGGAGCAAGAAGCTGCTGGAGTGACAGCATAGAGTCTGGAGTGCTATGCTAGGGCTGCAGCTGCTGGTCACTGCAGTGGTTCACCACTTGGAGGGAGCTGGAGGCAGGCTACCAGCCGGGAAGTGGAGAGGGAAGCCAAGAATGCATATTTGGTTTGCCACACACGAACACTTTGCAGCAAACAGTGCCTGGCACCTCTGCGTGGAGATCCTACTCTGTAGATGTAGAGATGCTGACAGATCATTACCTTTCCCTGGGTATAGCTTTACTAGGGTGTTCAGCTGTGTTTCTTTCTGTATGATGAAAGTGAGTTTTTTCTCAAGTGTTGAGTTTGGCTTGGAGTTCTTGGATTGGGCCAGTTGGAAACTCCAAATGAACTTCAGAAGCTGCTCCCTCAGGAAACCATAGCCACGGTCTTGGTTTATCTAAACAGTGGGAACTCAGAGTGCTCGTCTCTCAGAGAACCTTTAGGTCATGTTCAAGGACAATATTTGCCCTTACCCCTGACTTGCAGACCTGTCTTCTTAACTTCTCTTCCATGTCAGTTATAGTCCTCCTGGTTCTTCCTGGGGCAAGAACTCAGCCTGAGCACCAGCATAATTTCAGAGTCCAGCTCTTTCTTCATGTTGTTTCTCTGGCAGCACTTGTCGAGGCTGTGGCGTGTTTTACTCAAATTCTGGTTTTCTTTTTTACCAAGGAGAAGCCACACCATTCCCTCAGCTGGCTTGGCAGACTACCACAGTGAGTTAGCAGCCTGAAGCTCTGTGAGGCTCCTGTTACTGCTCAAATTTTTAACCCTTTTATTATGTGTCAGGGAAGAGTTGCTGCTTTTGTGACTGTAGCAAGACAGCTCAGCTCTCATCCTGCCAGGCTGATGGGCTGGTTTTGCATGTCTCTGCTTCCTCTAAATAGACAGCATTGAGAAACAGTTTTGCAGATGAGGTTTATCTATTTCACCTTGTATTAATTTTTTCTTTTCACTTACCCCAAGTTAGACATCAAAAAGAAGATAATGGGTTGTTGGTTTAGTTTGTCCTGTATTTTCTTTACTTACATTTTTACTATGAATAATCTTTGATTCCCTTTTTGGAGCAGAGCAAGTTTTAATGACCAACAGAACTTTGTGAATATGAGACCAAACACAAGGACAGTGCTTTTCCTCCTAAAAAGGAGATCTTTGCATAACGGATGTATTAGTGTATTTATTAGATGTTGCCTTGGGATGAGACTATAGCTCTTGGAGGTAATAAACAATATAGCTCTCATTTCCTGTCAAAGATTAGCACCATGCAATTGATGGAAAAAGGGACTGCATCAGCAGATCTGCGTTTAACGTAAAATCCAGCTATTGTATTCTTAATTTACTCTAATCATTATTCCTAAGGAGTGTGCTGTCCACGTTGAGGCAGAAGCTCACATTAATTTGGTGGTGAGATTATTACTAATAATATTAATTGCGTCTAAATGGTATTTGGCATGACAGCCTGAAACTGTGAGTGGTGCGAATGATTAGAATGCTGCTGTGTCTGGCAAAGACAATACTCTCTGAATGGCTATAATTGTGGTCCGGATGGGCCAGCACACACTTGCATGCCATCCTGACTTTCCTAAGGTAAACTACCACTTTCCAAGCAGAGAGAATGAATTGGAGCTGGGCCTGTTGCCCTGGGCTTTTCATCCTGTTACTCCCTCCCCCCCATGCTAAAACACTCTGTACAGCAGAACGGCAGCAGGTCTCTTCATCAGCTGCGTTACTGTGAGACTGCTCATTCCTGACTACGCTCAGTGCAGAACTGTTTCTTACAGCAACCTGGTGTTACTGGCACATCATGAAAAATGTGCCACAGAAAATACCTTGCTGAAGTTGGCTTGGGAGCTTAGTATTAAGAAGAGAAGTTCTCAAGCCATGGGCTAATACTTTGTTTAGCTTTATTAGGTCTTTGAATTGATATTTCCCTTTCCTATCTCTCCCCACTTTTTCTAATTATTTTTTCCAGCTCAGCCTCTAACCTCAGCCTGGCTTGGACATTCCTTTTTCACTTCCTCTTCCATGTCTGCTTTTTCTCTCTAGGTTCATCTATGTCAACATCTCTGCTCTCTGAAAAGAAGCAGAA
The DNA here is from genome assembly GCF_000687185.1 of Egretta garzetta. Taxonomy (NCBI): domain Eukaryota; kingdom Metazoa; phylum Chordata; class Aves; order Pelecaniformes; family Ardeidae; genus Egretta; species Egretta garzetta. Next base: position 617,489 of record NW_009259531.1, read on the forward strand.
TTTCTTCTGTCTCCTAGAGCAAAGTTATACTGTAAGAGACTTCTGCTCCAGCACCACCAAAGCTAAACCTGAGCCTGCCTTCTCTCTCTTCCTCACAGCCATAAAATATCCAATATAGAGATGTGGGAAACAATAAAAGTTTAACTTTTCTTGAATAATGCTAAAACTGCCTGGCATTGCCTGGTGTTGTGTCTGTGTCCATTCAAGGATGACAAAGCAAGTATTATATGGAACATTTTATCATACTTCTCTAATTATATACAGCCTCAGGGTCATCATTCAGGACAGGGGATGGAGGGACTTCCACACTATTTTTGGTCTTCTGTTGATCCTTTATGTGACTGGGAATAAGTAGTTTCACTTCTTTTGGATCTTTTTTCTGCTACTATGTTTACTTACGCCTGTGACCTATTAAGACTGTGTAAGGCGGGATATATCTTCCATTTGTATTTAGAGGCTGCTATTTGGATTTTTAGACACTTCCAAAATGCATCTGATATTTTTAAAGTTTGCTTAATTGTGTAATCAACTGCATTTCTATCATCATAAATTTCTCTGTTGTCTTAGCCATGAAAGATACTCCTGAATCTCTCATATGTTCTGTTCATTTTAGAGGAAATAATAGACTTCCTTTTGTATATATCAGTTTTGTTTAATGGAATTAACCATCCTCCTTACCAGAATTATTTTGATGATTTAATCCCTATGGAATTTGATAGGAAATGTAATCTTGTTCTTGTATGTAGCACTTCAGTTATGATCTTCACAGCTGTGAACTGGGTTTCCCTTATGCCTGTCTTACTTCCCTGTCTCTGATAATATGAATTTGGCCAAGTGTGGTTTATAGTTAGATTTCACGCTCATTACAGTGTGACATGAACTGGTAGCCTGCCCTGAAATGGGCATTCAGAGGCTTAAGAGATGGGAGGGCTTGCTAGTGTGTTCAAAAAATAAACACTGTGAGGAAGTGTCTTCATTAGATGGAGCTGAGAACTGTAAATCCTGGGAATTTGAGAATTATCTACATACATATCTGAGCACTTAGAGCTAAACCAGGGAAGGTGTGAGATTTCAGCTTTAAGTCATACCTGTCAAGGGTTAATGGGAATTGAAGCTGGGCTACTTCCTTTGCAGCAGTATCCTTTTACATACATGCTTTTAAAAACCTGCTAACCAAATACAGTCTGGCCCTCACTTAAAAACCTGTTCTCACTTTCCTAGGGCTGTCTGTCCAAATCTGCTCACATACCATTTGGTATCACGTAGGAGAATCATAACTACCAGTGGAAAAGGCCACAGATTTATCCCAAGAGCAATGTCTACCAAGAATCCGAATCCTACGTGACACCCCAGCTGAGAGCTCAGGATGATACCCACTTGGAGACATTCCTTTGCAACTTTAGTTTCCCTTCAAATGTGCCCAACATTTTATAAATACATTTAAAAAAAATATTTTCTTGTGTGTTTTCCAGAATTTGCCCTTATCATATATGTTGCTCTGCTTATTAATTTTTAATGAAGACATCTGATTGCTTGCATGATTGACACAATGAAAGGAAAACTCAAACCAGAAATGCAAAAGTACACACAAGTTGCTAAAAAAAAAAGTAGATTATAAAATGCATTAAGAATCGCATTTTTTATGAACTTTCATTTAGGAAGATATTTTGCTGAATGGGGGCATAGGTTTGTCTGTTACAGCCTTTTCCTATGACTAAATTTGCTACAGGCAACTGTTCTCTTTTAAATTGGGTCCATGAATGAGCAGCATGAGCATTGAGAAGAGCTATCTGCCAGAAGAAAATTGGGTTGTAAAAGTAAGAGTTCTACAGGTTATCAGATGTGTGTGAGTTCACTCAGGCTGGCTGTTTGTTTTTTAGTTTTTACAGCGTATGGTGAATGGTGGCATAGCCTCTGGCCTCTGTTTTCTTACTGCAAGTCCAGGGTGTGCCAGAAAACGTAGTGCCTGAGTGTGCATCTAACCAAACACGGGCGAGAGTTGGTTCTCCTTTTCTTGCTTTAATTAAAGATTTTTTTCTTTCTAAATTATATAACAATTTTTCAGGCATCTTGTTACTTCAAAAAAATTGCTCAATTTTTGTAAACAGCAAGAGATAATTTGACTCTTGCCTTTAATTTAACCACAGCAGATGCTGCTAACTATACTCTGCTTCCCAGTGAAGTAATTTACCTTAAAGAAGTGGAAACATATTGTTTAAAAAGCTGACTTGATTGCTCAGAAATGAAGCTGACCAAAATGAGTTGATGACTTGTACCTTAGGACTAGGCTATTAAACAAAGCTAAACATACAATAATATCAGCAAAAGCTGTCTGGGAGAATCAGGCCTCATTGCAACGGGGATGTTGTGAGTATTTTTTTAAGCAAATAAGCATGCTGAGTCAAGCAATGATGAAAGTAATGCTGCGATTTGCCTGCAAAACTGCCATTAGTGGTCAGGAATGAAAATAAGTGGAAAAAACAACAGAGGGCCAAAAAAGAGGGTACTGGAGGCATGAATATTGTCTATAACAATGGATAATAAAGACAAATGTGCTGTATATGACACAATACAGAAAATTATTCTGGGTGTCAAGAATTCTGTAAATTATAACTAAGCTGGAAAAATTTCAAATGCTCAACTCAGTAAAGTTGGGGTCAAAACCTGCAGTGCCTACTCAGGCAAATTGCCGGATGTCTTTATCCTAAGACTCGAAGCTTCTACAAATAGTTCATTACTATTCATTACTAAGTTCATTACTAATTTGGTAATAGTTTTTGTTATCTTATTTAAATAGAATAGGCACAGGAAAACTCCCAGATGTTATACTTTATACTACTCGCACGCAGAATCTGCATTTAATTTATGGTTACCCTTTGTCTTGCTAGCACCCCTCGTTGCAACTGCTGAGGCCCTGTGCCTCTCTACTTCTTCTCATGTCTTGAACTCGGTTCAACTTGGCTAACTTTACATGTCTACAAGGTAAATGTTGACATCTGAGCTAGTCATGCTGTCTCCTTTCATCAGTGGAAAGAAACAGAAACTTAAGTGAGGTCAGTTTTAACCCTTGTGACTGTTT
>NW_009259531.1:620579-641611 GCF_000687185.1 Egretta garzetta
GAGACCTCGTCTCTGGCTGGGTCTTCTGGGTGCTACTGTTATATATAGACCATGGGTAAGAATTTTCTTATACCATTGACAACGTTATTATTTTTGAATATATAACAGGAGGTAAGTACAGTAGGATTAGCTGATCAGTGTCTAGCTGCTTTGAAATTTTACAGTTAGTTGTGCTATTTTAACCAGAGGAGATATATCAGGTTTCCATGGATAGACTCAAGTTCACTGTGTGTGCTGGAAGTCACTGCTGTGTCCAAAACCGTCACCTTCTCTCAGGGAAAACAAAAACCCAACCATGTTCATTGGCTGAGAAGGAAAAAACTTAACAGAAGAAACACTGCAATAAAAATCGGAGACAATATGTATAAAAGGAGAAGAGCAGATGACAGCAAAAGGAGAAAGGAAAGCTGCCGACTGTCCTTTCTTTATTCATTGCTGCTTTAAGGAAGGCCATTAAGCTGGAGAGCAAATTGGAATGTCAGCAGTGACACGCAAGCATTAATCTCGCGTATCTGAAAAGGGCTAGATTTAGGAACCTTTGACTGCGAAGCTTGCCCTCTGTTGCACTTTGTTAAGTGTGGGTTTTTAAGGGAGAGTGTGTTTGTGTGTGCATGTGTCAGAGAGAGAGAAAACAGAGGCCCAAGGGCTTATCTTTGCAGAACCAGAACATGACACCCACTATCAACAGTGGGTGCATCTCCTCTACAGATAGAAGGGTTTTGTCCATTGATCATCTTGTTCTCTGTGTCTTCAGTGTTTGCCTGCGTGTCACAGAACTGGATAAGCACTCACAGTACTTCTCAGCCTTGCACTAGGACTAGGACTTATCCCATATCTCTTTGTATCTGCTTTTTACATTGAACAGATTGAGAAAATCCCTGCTTTTTCCCCAGCAGTGCAGGTCAAAGTAACAGCTCCATTATGTTAGAGGTGAGATGTGTGCCAGTAGGAAGATGTGTGTGTGTGTGTGTAAATAACTCAAACAAATTTAAGATGTACATTTTTTTCCCAAATGGTTTAAAATATTGAATGTCTTTTTCACCATATGTATAAGTACCATAAGAAACAAGTAATAACCCTGTGACTCTGCTTTGGAAGGATTAATGACCAATGGTTACAAAGTAGGCAAGGTTATAAGAAATCCTGGGTTCTTTGATCGGTCCTCTCGAGCTCATTAACTTCTGCATGCCGTGCTTTATCTGTCTTGAAAATACCTTTAAACTTTTACAGCCTCCATTGCATCCCATACCATCCTATCACCTGCCATCACTGCTCACTACCACAGCTAGTTAGCATACTTACTTTACAAGGTTCTGTTAATGTCTGTAAAGCAGTTTGTGCTTACTTTCAGTCATGGATATCAATATTTTTCTTAATATCTTCCCAATGGCATGGTATTTAGGGACAAGATTTTGTCTGCTGAATAACCTTTCACTTGAGAGTGAGTAATACCAATGCTTGAGACTTTCTTGAACAAAAGATGATGTCAGCTTGTCACAGGAAGGAAGAAGCCTTGCCTGTATTTTAGTGGCATAGATAAGGGGAGGGGAAAAAGAAAATTCCTTCCCTTGAATACTTGTGCTTGAAGTAGGAGGAGCTCCTATCACTCAGATCTTGAGCTGCTTTATTGTAGCCTGGTCTTCCTCTTTGATGCCTTTTTTTCCTTTAGAGCCCTGTAGTTAATGAACTCACTTGATTAAAAGCAGAATGTCCAAACTCACGGGTCACCACACTTGGGAAGTTTAGATGTCCTGTTTAAAAATAGGCATCAGCACCTGATATGCCTTTTGAAGACAGCGGGAGCCAGTCCTGCATGAGCTGGCTAAATATAGCAGCAGCCCCACCACTTGCCAGAGAGACTAATAAAAGGAAGAAATTCCATTGGGGCAGGTAGGGTGCAGCGAATCCAGAAGATCTTCTAGCTTTGCTGTCTGGTGGCATGGGCTCTTAGTAAGAGGAGAATTGCTTTGATTTTTATTTTTTCAATGTAGTGGCATAGAGAAACTTGCTCTGTCAGATGTTGTCAAGTTGTGAACAAGAAGGATTTTATATAGCTTTTACTCAGTTATTACTTGGACAGAGAAGAAATACTTGAAAAATTGTTTTTTAACTTCACAGCTGCTTGCAGAGATCAACCTTGCATACAACCTTCGAGTAGTGAAATGAGGAGAAAATTAAATGGTCCTAATTGCACAGTGTACCTTGACTCCATGTTTCAGCTGTCCTTCATCTTAGTTTTATATTTACTACCTATTCACACAGACCTATTTTTTGTCTTATTTGTATTATTGTAAATTATTGGTATCAGCTGAAAGGGACAATGAAGGTGAAGTTAAAGGAGCTGGACCGGTGAATTACTTAAACTGAAGTTTAATTCTGCAATTTTTTTTCTTGTGTTCCTCAGTTTAGGCATATATTTTAAGTCTGTGAGATTTGGCAGGTTGAAGGTTTTGATGGATGTTGACTTCTGTACATAAACACAAGCCACCAACTGTCCAAAAAGGAGAAGCTAAGCCAGTGAAAAGGCTAAGATCTGAAAGGAGAAATAGAAACAGTGGATAAGAGGAGAAAGGGGAGAGACTAGCCAAATTAAAGATGAAGGAACAAATTCTGAAGGCTGACAACTAGCTTTTGGAGTGCTTTTACTCCACGCACTTACATTAAGTAATCCATCCTCAGAATAAAGCCTGAGAAGTTTCACTTGCATCAGCCAACAACCAGCTTCAGCTGAAGGGGAGGAAGTGTACTGTTGTGGAATTTTTGATCTGTATGATCAATCTAAACTTCCCTTGCCTGACTGCAAAGTTAACCTAACCTTCCAATTTTGGACAGAGTACTGCTGAGTGTAATGTCCTAATACCTGCCTTAGTCTGCTGGCAACACCAGAGCTTCTTGTTGCTGCCCCAGTACCCTTACATTTCAGAAGTGTGAGCAGTAAGTGTCCAAGACAGCTTGGAACTGCATCAAATGAGTCTTCTGCTGCTTAGGAGAAATTTGTAAATCCTTCGTATGTCACTAAAGGTGTAAAGTAAACTTAGTGCTGACCAAATTTTGACACACAATGCAATACAATAGTCCACTGTCATAATTCAGATTCATCAAAGATCAATCAAATATAGCAAATCCAACACAGGAGGCCTGAAAAACTGCCCGAGATGGTGCACCTCTGGGAGTGTGGCACCTCCAGTGACTGAGAAAGAGAAGGTTGATTATTTACCATGATATTATCTCTGTACAGATATAAAAATATGCTCATATAGTATCATTTGACCCTATCATTGCATTTGGTGTATAGTGAACAGCATACTCCTAATTATAAAGCTGGTTCCTTTGGAAAGAGTTATATCTGAAAAGGAACTTTTAAACTTTGATTGGTAGGGTTGGTATTTGAAATACATGGTATGAATAAATCTTTTGCTTTTGTAGATTGTTTCATGTCTTCTCCAAAAATCTGATATTTAGAAGCACACCTACTTACTGCATACAGATGTTCTGATCTGGGGACCCTCTTCAGGTAACAATTTGGGCTTTGAACATAAGAGCCTTTTTTCCCCCACGGACCACTTGAAGCTGAAACAGAGGCCTGCCTGATGAGGAGGGCATGCTGATGAACACCAGACTATCGAAGTACTAGCAAAAGAAGGAAAGAACTGTGATAATGAAAGGATGGGGGAAAACATATTCTAAAAAACTTTCTATGGTCTCTGTATATATTGTCAAAATATGCTGAGAATTGCTCAAATGCTCATAACACAAAGGTGGCACTCCTTTCCGTGAGTTCTGTCCTGTATTTCCTCCCAGTAGATGTGTGATGCAGGTGGGCAGATCCAACATTTCAGGTGGGACTGAGAGTCAAAATTTCTTTGGTTTAATATCTGAGCTCAGATTAATGAGCCTCAGTATCAGTTGCTGATGGGAAGTGTTTACCAATGTCACCTCTTCCCTTGAAATAGTGCCTCTCTAGGAATCAAAAAAAAAAAAAAAGACCTAATTTTGTTTTGTCAATATTGTTGCTAAAGATGGGTGATTTTAACAGTTGCAGGAGAGGCTTAGGATCCAGATGAGTGCTGCAACTGAATGGAGAAGAGTCTGAAAGAAGTATGTATTCCATGGGGACACATCAAATCTCATCCCTTTCTTAAGAAGGAAAACTAAAGCACATTCCCCAGGCTCTGCTGCCATTCTGTCCATTCCCTATTTATTCCTTTAGTACGGAAAAGATGGAGAACCTCTTCCCAACAACTTGTCTGCATTAGGCAAAAAATAAATGTATTTTTAGTACTTGTGCTGCTCTGGCAGTGGTTTGCCTCTGGAGAGCCTCATGTAGAGCTGCTCCCCTCTGAGCTAATCTGGTGCAGTTAAGGCAGGGTGGTGCTGATTCCTGGGGGAATGCTTTTTGCGTGAGATGACAAGGAGTTGTTTGCACACAGGACAGCCAGGAGCCTGGTCAACATGCACAAGCTCATTTAAGTGGTAGTTCAGTGCTTAGTGTGAGAGGGTTCCAGCTCATCGCCAGGGCATGTAGGCATGGCTGCAATGCAAATAATTATTGTTACTAGCCTGTCACATTTCAAGAGTAAATAGACATGGACACTAAAATGCCACATTAAGTGAAGTTTGAAATAGAGGCATCAAGGAAGAGCTCTACAGCCAGTACTGCATAGGGCAGCACATAAAGGCTGTCAATCTTGTCTACTTTCAGGGGGTCTTCCTTTGTGCAATGTTTATATAGAAGTTAATACTCTCTCTATAAAAATCTACTTGTGTTTGAACCTTCTGGACTCTTGTTCAAAGTTTTACTGTTGGCAAGCTTGAAGAGAGGAAAACTCCCTTTCTTTTCAGACTATATGCTGGTAGTGTCTTCTGGATACTCAATCTCCTCATTTTTCCGTTGTAGTTACATCCTTTCCCCTTTTGTGGAAGAGGGTTAAATATTTTAAGAAAAGAACATGTGGTTGGAAGCATGCAAATTTCAGGTTGGCCTGGGTGATTGTTATTATTCTCCCAAGACACTGACAGTATTTCTAATGATGGCTTCATTTTTACACAGATATAATTTAAAACAACTAAAACCCCCAACCTTTTGAGTTTCTTGAAAACCATATTGTCCTTCTGCCTGTATTTCCCTTAAAAGTAGTCACCTAACTCTGAAGTCTTATGAAATTGCAAAAAGTAATTTTTTCAAATGACATCTGGTGTTAAGATACTTTCTATTGTCTCTACTCCTAAAAACAGTGTTTCCCTTTATGAACTCTCGAGCTGCTTTTGTTTCTTCTGAAAAACTTGGCCAAATCAGATTTAAGAGAAAGATTAACAGAAATAAGAGGATAGAAGGCCAAGAGGGAAGGTAAATATTTAGTAGCATCACTAGTTTTAAGAACGTTGTGCAAAGGTGCTGTCATATCAGTCTTTGTGCAGTCTGTGCTCCTGTGTAGTTTCTAAATGTGTATATCTATCTCATGAGTTTACGATAAGGAATCTATTAATTACTTAGTTTAACAGGAGTTGTTTCTTTGGAGCCTTTCCCAACTTTTCTTTGGGTCCCAAAGAAGGTGGATAGAAGCTTTTGGAAATTTGCAGCACTCCCCTATGTTGAATGTGGAACAGATAGGTAAATCCTGATAGACCAAGACAAATTGCATACACTTGCCTGTCTGTAGGAGACAGTAATATACTGGAAAAATATTTCTTTGCCAGCACCTTTCCCACATTGATTCATCTCATTCCAGCAGCTTAATCATGACCATTTGAATGTGCCATTGCAGATATTAATTCAGTTTGACACATCCATTTTCCATACACTTGGGAAGGAAATCTCTTTCTACTGGTTCCCTACTTTTAAGACACCAAGCAAAACAAAAAACAAAGGAAGGCTATGTGATTGGTACCAGCACTAGTTGCTCTATTTGTTTGTAAGTTCTTGTTCTTTTTGAAATAAGCCTTAGTGGCAAGAGAGGCCTTTAGACAATCTAGAGGGGATATAAAGAATATGCTTTGTTTATACTGAGCAAAAATAATTGAGCTTTTCTGTTACTGCCTGAAAGCCATGTCTCCTGTTTCTGGGACCTGTTTACTGTGTACGGTACAGAGCCTGCAGCCTTTCTGCAGCAGATCGGGACTCCCCTAGCCTTTCTGTTGTTTCCTTTTTTTATGGTTGGGCTTTTGAGCAGCACTGGTATGCCCCAAACACCTGCCAGATTTGCATATCATTCTTGCTTGGCTTGAGCATCCACTGCAAAGTTGGCACATGAACTGTGGAGAAGCAGGGCTAGTGTTTTGATTGTACGCCAGAGCCTGATACTGAAATAGGCAGTGGGAAGGAATCCAGTAATTGTTGGCTTCTGATCAATGAAAACTGTCGTTAGGCCAGTAAATCGTCGGTATGTGGGCTTAGTTCTATATATCATCTTTGGGCTGGTGTCACCCTGACTCCAGGACGAGAACATTATCAACATGTCATCAAGTCTGCCGGGAGCTTTTTATTACTTTTTCTCCCTTTGATTTATAGCCATTCTCAAATTTCACACAGGTCAGGTTTGACAACACACTGGAGGGACGTTGGAGGGGATTGTTTCTTTGGTGCAGAAATAGATTTGCCAGCCATGTCTTGCAGGGAGCCCCTCTCCTGTGTACACCCCAAATTGCTGCTGGTAGAGCTCTGGCCGGGCAGAGCCTCCCTCACTCGTTGCTAATTGCTGTGGCAGGAAGCAGAGCTTTCCATTCTCGCTGCTTGGACCGTTTGCTGGAATTGTGGTGAGACAACACCTGATTAGCTTTGGCCTTGTCCACACACAAGAGCGGCACAACTTTAGTTTAAATAAACTGCTACTTTAATTTGGATTGAATGATGAAGACTATTGCAGGCATTAAGGATTTTGGCTGTCTTTTTTGTTTCACTTAAAATTATTCTGAATCAATTAGCCCAAATAAAAACAAGCCCCATGACATAAATGCCCACACAGCTTTTTGAACTTTAACTCAGTTTAAAGCTAAGCCTCCAGTTTAAATCGAGCACAGCTTTCTTTTGCAGATGAGCCCGTGCCACCTGTAGGGCTGCAGGAGCAATGCCGGAGCAGCCTCTCAGAGCAGAGCAGATGTACCAGCTCAGGCAAAGCTCTCCCCTGTTGCCACTGGGAAATGTAAATCTATACTGGCTACAAAAGCTGCAGCGTCTGTGGCTTTGCTTATATTTTTCTAAACAGGCAAATGGATGGTCATTGCTATGTATGGGTGCGGGATAACGTAATTTCTTCTTCAGGGTAATTCATTGTGAAATAAAAACTTTTTCTGGAGTAGCACCTGCAAGAGGGAGGTACATTGCTAAATGAGTAGCAGAATAATTGTAATTGTGACAAAGACCTAAACTGGCTTTAAAGGAAATCATGAATGTTCTCAGTGTAAAACACTGGCCTTCTCTTGAGCTGGAGATGGAGAACGAGGTGTTTTTTCTTCGGTCACTTTTTCCTTTATTCCTAACAGTATCATGTATTTTCAAGGCAAAGTAAGGTTATTTCTCAGTTACTACTCATGAGAATGATTAGTGTTTAAAAGTATACCATGTATGCAGTTAAAGCCTACAGTAGCATAAAGGTTTGAATTCAACTCCTTTTGCATGCAAGTAATGACTGAAATCTGGAAAAGATCATAGCTGAAAAGAATTTGGCCAGAATATACGGACGTTGCCTGTTGGATTACAACAGCAAGACAGCACGTTCAGAGTTAAGGCTGAATGCACAAGTGGCTGTGGTATACCAGGGGATTATATGCTGCTGCCTCCTACACAGCGACTCCAGATACAGTTAGGAGTCCAGGCCCTGATTTTTCCCACATTTAGCTGAACTTGAAATGTTCTGTTTAAAATAACTCTTTGTGGATTCCTTCCTGGTACATACGATAGCTTTATTTAAAGGCAAAGTTAGATAAAAAGTTGCTGGTTAATGTGAATGGCTAGATTTTTACAGGCTGAGTGGCTTTTCTGGAGACCTTTTATTCTAATGTGTAAATCCTCATTAAGGGACACTCTGTTTAAATCTGATCATGGCCCCATTTCAGCAAAGCACTTAGTGTGTGCTGAAGTATGCGGGAAATCAGTGAGATTACTTGGACGCTTAAAGTTAAGCAAGTGCAGTACCGAATTGGGATGTGCATGAGCACAAGATTAGTTGCTACACAAGTACAGAGCTTATTACTCAAAGTTAAATATTTTGAATTCTTTTTTTAATCTTCTTAATGGGAAAGTGAGTAGGTTGCCTTGAAACTCCTTTCTTGCCAAATTCCATTTCTTAAAATCAAAGCTTACATTTGAGTTACATGACCACAAAAAGCATTATAAACTAATAAACCTCTGCATTTGTTTACAGTTGTGTAAACTGAGAAACAGACAAACCAGTTTAAGGTTTCTTTGGTCTTATTTTTCCTTTTCTTTTTATTTCAGTATTTACTGTCAGGCTTGGGCCTTTGAACCGTGTTCTTTCCTTGGCCGCATTATGCTCTTCCCTAGCTCGAGCAGTCAAGGGCAGCTTGTGACAGCTGCCTGTACGGAGCTACACAGCTAGCCTTGTTACCCCTGCGCACACAGGCTCTCTTCAAAGGAGCTACTGTTTTCTGTCAGTACAGTTTAATATGTCCAGAGTGACGTACCTACCTGACCCAGTCTGTTATCAGAAGGCTTAAATGCAGCCCTGATCATAGAGTGCTGCACGACTGCTTCTAAATGTCACTGCTCTGTGTATAATTAGGAGACTTGCGTTCTCCCCGATTCCCATCCTGCTTCGGTGAGAAGAGCAGAACGCACATCGTAAGTGGAGAGCTAAGGCTCTACGTGCAAGGGCATAACAAAAACAAATGGAGTGATAATACGTTAGGAAAAAAAAGAGCAGAAATCTCCACGCAAGCTTTTGTGTGTTATCTCCAGCAAGCTTTTAAGAGAATTCACAGCATGAATTTGTGTATGTGTGTGATCATTGGCTTGAGCATGTAGGCTTTAAAGTCTGGTACAAATTGTATTTGTTAGTATTGCTTCTTGTCCTAAATTCTATCCAGAAAGTGAGATCTTGAAGCTACGATAGTTTCATGATCCATTTATTTATTTATTTTTAAATCTTTTAAGTTTGTTACTCTTAAATGGAAAAGACACCAGAGCAGAGGAGAAGGAGCTCTCCCCATCAAAACAGGCCTATGGAAATATCCCTAGCTAAAATAAACAGAGCTTTATTGGGCACATTTAGGATTCAGTCAGGATGCAAAGGAGTACCCAGGCCATAACAAGCTCAGCAGCTGCAAAGTTTGCTTTGCAGGCATTATGTAAGAGGGTCACAAAATTAAGCTGTTAACAGGGATTCTGCTGCCACGTTACAGTTGGTACATTTTAGGTATGTGTAGTTATTTGCCTTAAAAGCAGAGAAACTTGAAATAAATGGTCTGTTAATAGTACAGTGTGAGCAAATGGAGAATACCTCGGACTCCAGTGCAAAATCCATATACTGCCAGCCTATGTGAAACACCTCAGTCCATCCTAGGGCAGAGACTACCAATTTTTGCACTGGTGTGCTAAACTATTACAGACACTGTGTTTTGTCATCTAAGCCAGGTTGTGTTCATATTTCCTGAAGTCAAAAGCTTGTCACATGTTGACAGACACTCTCCTCCTAGGCTTCCTTCCAATATTTGAGTCTACAATATATGCATCAATTAAATGGACCAGAAAGTTGTGTAAAGTTCTGTTCTTGTGCTCTGTGAGCCCCTCTGTGCCTTGTTCGTGGAGCTTATGAGTCTTCAGCAGGTGGCTTTTTAGGGATACTGTCCTCTAGCTCAAGCTGCTGGGGCTTCTGCTTTGGCCCTGGGGACCCTGGAAGAACTGTTCAAATAAGGTTTACAATTAGCATCTTAACATTGCATTTTTCCATATAGTCGGTGTAACTTTTAGGGCCTTTACTTCCATTGCTATAACGTGTTTTCCTAGCCTACCTCTATGCACTTTTCTGACTCCTCAGGTTTTTGTCTTGTTTTTTAGCATCCCTGTTCTAGATTATTGCCTTTGATGTCATTAGAGATGGTTACTCCTTTCTGCCTCATACCACGCATCTGAGGGGGATGTCAATACTATAAATACTGATGTAAAAGCAGCTCCTGTAGAAACTTTGAAGATTGCTTCAAAATGGTTGCTCAGGTAGCACAGATGCTGCATGGCAGCACAGGGGAGCTCGGTGGTGGGTGAGGTGCTGTACTGTCAGCTGGCCACAGTGCTTCAGTAGGGTGATACTGTTTGCAAAAATTTGTTAAGATGGACAAAGAATTAATCTACCTCTTCTTTCCTAGAGTTGTAGATCTTCACTGAAAGACATCATCCACACAATTACCTTCTTCTTACCCAATTTTCTTTTGAATTCTTGATATTTTTTTTTCAAGGCAGCTCTATCTATATGTTAGATGTTGGTACCTAACTATTTTACATATACATGATCTAAGAAAAGTTCATTTACATGTTAAAGAAACTTTTCTCACTGGAGTAGTGTTTTCCATGTTTTCTGAAGTGTCAACCAGTGGCCCATCTCATTTCTGTCAGGTAAGCAGCAGCATTTATCCATAATTTCTCAGAAATCGCAGTCTCCACTGGGTATCTGTTGCTGCATAGCACCCCAGTTTGTGACATTCACAGCATTTCGTTCTTACTTGGACAAGGCTGTGGCTGTTGGAGCCATATTGTAAGAAAAATTGCAACCCTGAAAGGACTGTGAGCTAATGACTAAACCCTGCAGGTGCATGTGTGTATGCTTATTCACAAGAGAAGCCCCTGCAACTCCAAACCTAGGAATGTCTTTAAGAGTTAGACCCAGGTCACTGAAATTCACAGCAATGGCCACGGCTTTAGTCTTTTCATCAGCTGTTTGCGGGCTGTTGCTCTGAATGGGTAGGGGATAAAGACATGTGGGCATGTTCGTTCTCTATATCCATCCCATTTTCTTTCCTGCTGTAGCCCTTGCTTCTTTGCCTTGTTTTCATTGCAGTCTTTCTGATTACTTCATTTCCACTGCATATTCTAGTATATACCTTAGCCTAGTTTCTGTCATCACTTTTAAATCTCAACTATATTACCATTCAGGTTTCTTGTCCTGCTTTGAAGTTTATTTTTAAAGAGGGATAATTAACATTAGTGTTAGTGTGATACAGTATTTCATGTGCTGTTATTCTGTTACAGATACAATGTATCTTTTTTCATTGTTTTTAAGCATTCATTTTAGATGCTTGAACTTGCAAGCTGTAAAATTTATTCATTTAAGTAAGCACATTGTTTTCAAAAGAAATGTTTGAGTAAGCTTTAGTGTTTGTGCAAAGGTTTCCATGACTTTAATTTCTTCTGTGCATCTGTTTTCCAGTCTTCTTGTGTTGTTAAGCCTTGTCTTTAACTTCTCCCAACCTCGACATCTTTTGTGGTTTTTTTTTTTTGTTTGTTGTGGGGTTTTTTTTAATAATATTTATATATAAAAAACTTCCCCTAGATTTCTTACTTGGTCTTCCTCCATCATTGTTACCATCCTGGTTCTGTGTGCTTTGCTCCTTCAAAAGAAAAGAAGTCTGTTGGTAGTTTCCGGTAATAACTGTAAGGTAATTGTTAAAGCAAATAGAGGCAGATTGACAGCAGTTTACTTGGGATGAAAGACAACTGTAGTCTAAAGTGAGACCTCTAAGGCATGACATACGGTCTAGGATGTTAATCTGCAGGTGGCCTATGCTATGCAATGGAAATAAGGTCTCCTTCCATTAGAATTAATGGCAAAACTTCCATTCACTTAAATGGGAGAAGTAGCAAATCCACAATTACACACATCAGAGTGGAGTGACTCAGACATTCAAACTCCTCTTTTAACCTTTTGAGGAAGGTATGTATTTTCCAGTGCAATGTATAGGTGAGTTAGTATGATAAGATTGTTGGTGGCTCAGCTGGCAGAGTGTAGAGGCAAGTAGTGAGATTCCAAGCTGTGTTCCTCCTTTTCCAAAGTCCCAAAATGTCTTCTTGCTCCACTCAATTATTCTTCTTTTTACTCTTTCTCCTTCTCATAAATTTCTCTTTCACAAGAGGGAGAGGAAGGCAGGCTTTTATCCAAAGCAGGTAAATAGCACAAAGTCTGCAAAACTCTAAGGCTGGTCATAGTGAAGAACACCAACTTTGACAGACAGTTCAGGTATTGCAGTCCTCTGTTTTTTAGAACCTGAATGTGGAATATATCTGAGAAATGAAGCAGTTGGTTAGGGATGAGTGTTGCTGAGAAGCTGTGTTGGAGCTGTGCCTACCTTGCTTCAGTTACATCTGTCAGCTCCAGAATAAGTCTTCACACTTTGTATAACCCTGTGCCCACAAACGGAATTGCACAATAGAAGACTTGATTGAAATCAATAAAGAGATAAATCTTTCAGGCAATCTAAGCTTCATCAGTCCATGTGAGGAAAATTGAGAAATCTTTGTTCTGCTTTTCCCATAGAACATGGAAGGTTATGCATTTGCAATATTGAATCTTACATTGTGTCCCTCTAAATCAAATCTGTATTTAGTTCAAAATGCAAGTATATCTTTAATTGGAGAGCAATAACTTTTCAATAACCTTAGTTGGGATTTATGAATGAATTTCTATCTTAAGGCAATATTTATAATAGCAATATTATTTAGCTATTGTACATGGTTACAGCCCTGGGTCCACTGCTAACACTAGTGGCTGGGACAGCTGGAGTAAATCTTAATAGCATCAGTAGGACAGACTGATCAAAGTTTTAGGTCATTTGCAGCCGTGTGCTTCCTTCCTGTGTATCAGGAATTTCTTACTCTCCTCCTTTCTTTTTTGTTTGCAATGTTTTTCTTTATACTCAAAGAGGAACTGTAGCCTCCCAAGAGGTAAAGAAAAAATGAGGAAACTCTTTAGTGACTAGCAGGAGCAGACGACTGTTTCAATAATGAGGTTCATTAAATGTGGTGCAAATAGTGGTGCAAATGCCTTCGTCAGTCAAGTGGCCCTTTAAGAAGACTTTGGAGCTAGGATATTTCCTTTCATCATCGGGGCTTTGTTGCGGTGCACTGTTGATTAGGAACACGAATGTCAGGCTGTCAGTGTGCTGAGTTGGGAAAGCGTGTCTGAACAGACTCCCAGCAGAAAAATCACTGAGCTACACTAACAGGTGAAATAAGGTGGGAACTGAGAGAGAAAACCACTGTTAATAGAAGGCAGCTGACTGGGGAAGAATAGTGGCAAAAATCCTCATTATTATTATTTGTTTCATGATAGATGTCATCTTTTTTCACCGCATAGTATGTGTCTTCTGAGGAAAGAAAGTGCACAGTAAACTGAAAGTTCACTTTTTGCACTTTCACGGAGACTCTGCACTAGCCACTCTTGCCGACACTTGGGATGCTCTAAGAAAGCCTTCTGCAAGGTGCTCTTCTCCATTATACATTTAGCAGGTAGAGTGACTGTCCTTGCAGACAGTTAGTGAATACCATGGATACTGCTGCACTGACTACTCACTAAACTTACACATGAGGATGAGTCCTGAGCAGTACAGGGTAGTAGGACTTAAGAGTCTCTTAAGGTCAAGGCCGGTAGTTTAAAAACAAGCCCCCTGTTGTACAGCTTTGTGATTTTCACTGTGTGTCAAAAATGAATGACCCACTAGCTGTAATTATTTCTTAAAAGAAAAACCAGGTGACACAATTTTTCTAACATAGGGTCATCAAAATGCACGACTGAGTACTGCATCAAGACGACATGCCTGGTGTTGATGGAATTGCTCCTGGATGTATTACAGTGTAGTTAAAGATTGTAAGGCTTATCTACCTATGGCTGGCAGGGCAGAGACTCCCAGTCTAATACTCATCCGTGCTGTCATATTCACGGGTTACTATGTCATTTGGAAGTATTGCCTTATGCCTAAAAGCATTTCCTGTAATGCAATTAGAACCAAAATTTGTCGTTGTAGTTGAGTTAGAAATATGAGCTATTGCAGACCAGACCACGGTCAAGCGTTGCTTGTACTAAGATCCTTTTACGGGATCTTTAATACAGATGTCTTAACCTCTGCTTGCTGCTTCTGATTTCTTTGGTTGTGTTGGCCCTATGTGCACTTCTGGCCTTGTCGTTTGTTAGATTTCTAAATAACAAAACCTCAAGTGCAGACAGCAATTTGAACCATTAGGCCACTTGCGTAGCAAGATAATGCTGTAGTGCACGTGAAGTGGAGGTGACTTTGTAAGATACCCAGAGCAAGATGGCTGAAAAATCCTTCTTGTTAAATCACCCTCCACCATCTGCGACAAGCATGGCAGCCAAGGTGCTTTGCAATGGCTTCCTACATCTTCCCAGCATGTGTTCCCGATTACACCAAGCCAGGCAGAAGCACATGGAGACAAGCGTACTCCCGTGCTCGCTGTGGCAGGTATGCTGCGCTGTGATGTGATGTGACCATGGTACTGATGGCTGTGGCAGTACCAGTAGGGTGGGCTGCTCCAGAGGATGAGGGTTTATACAGCAGCTTGGTTTTGGAGCAACTTAATGGTGTTGGCTTTGTGTGTGTTTAATGGAACAGCTTCTTCAAACAGCTCCTAGCCATTATTTTAGTGATTTTTTTCAAGTAAAAGTTTTCCTTTTAAGAAAGGATGTTACCAGTTCTTTTGAATGCATCTATTTGCAGAAATGGTTTTCATTTTCATCTGCTTTCCCCTGCCCTTTTTTGTTGTGTGGTTTGATTCTTTGGGGTTTTTTTGTTTGTTTGTGCTGAGACCTTTTTTTCCTTCGCAATTTGATTGATCCTCCTTCTTTCAATTCTGCATTGGCTGGCTGCGTATGGAACCCCGCTTGGCTTTAGCTGAGACAAAATCGACTGCACACAATTTCCCTCTGACAGCTTGTACAAGAGCAAACATTTCCGAAGAGCTGAAAGTCTAGAAATTCAATCAGCGGAAAACCTACTGTGTGGAACAGCTTTGCTAGTGCTACAGCTCCCTGCTGGGTAGAAAAGCAATCCAGTTACAATAAATCCTTAAGAGTGGAGTCATTTGGGTAAAAGGAAAAACAAAAGCTGGTTTATACAAACTGATTGAAGTCAGACGTTTTGACTTCCCATTGAAAAAGGAGTCAAGGCCCAGACTTGCTTGGTAATTTAAAGGGGAGATTGGCTTCTTTCATCTTTCTCTAGGGCAGGGTTCTTAATATTTTGCTTGTGGAAGAAATATAAAGAGTTTTCAACTTAAGTTAATATATATATACTTTGATATCGATATTGATGCTATAGCTGACTATAAAATGAGTTTCCGGCAAGAGGTGAAGGCACAATTCTGTTTCCAGCCACTCTGATTTTGTTCCACTGCAGTTACAGAAATGTGAAACTAGGGTAAAACTGGGATCAAAATCAAGGCTTGCATGTCTTGCCAGGACAGCTTGGGCAACAGTTTGTGCTATGTTGCTGGTGTGTCATGAGCTTATGAAGCTGTTGATGCAATCCGGGCTGCCCAACAGGCTCTTCTGACTGAAGTTAAGAGTTGTGCCTAATGAGAGAGGAGAAATCTGTTCTATTTGTGTTAATTTTCTTTCATTCTTTAAATACAGGCATTAAAAATTAGCAGCATTAAAAAACATTTGACATTAAAATAACAATGTTAACTGAGATGCCAGTAATGACTGTGGTGAAATAGTTCTCCTAGTTTATATTTAAAAATTTAAATGAAGGTAGCTTGGGGTAATAAAGTCTCCTTGTCATTTTCCTTTATTTTAATAATTAATTGCACCATTTCCCTTTGTGCACCTTTCATACTGGCGCATATTAAATGGACCAACAGGCTTGAATCAAAAAATGAAGGCAACAATCTTTGTAAAGTCAAGTGAGCAGAGTAAACTGACTGGAAATGCCAAGGTTTCCTTCCTCCTTTAATGCCTTTCAGGTGTTTGCATAAGACTAGGTAAAACTATTCTGAGCAAATGTGAATTTTAAGATGCTACTGTCCCTTTAATAGCTGCATGGGGTCAGTCAAGCCTGCTGCTCTGCATATAATCTGCATTTGGCTCTCATCCCTCCTTCTTCCCCTCCCAAATGTGTCTGGCCCTCATGGAAAATATTAAAGATTGTATAAACACTGTAAAGGATTTCCACTGGCCTTTCTATTTAAATAAGATGTTATAAATCATAGTAAATGAGTACAAAACCTTGCCACAAAGATGGAGTTAGGCTGGTTTAGAAAAGAAAGTAAGGCAGGATGGTAACCTGGTAAGACTCTTAAAAGTCCAGTTTGTGTCACCTGCTGGTCACAACTGCATGAGGAAGACTTTGTGGACCTGTGATGAAACTGTAGTACACAAAGTTTCTCTTCTGGCTTTCTCTCACCGTCTATGGGAAGAGAAAGTAGCTGTTGATCCCAAGTGATGCTGTTGATCCAAAATGATGCTGCTTTTGTCGAAGTGTTTTGTGCTGGTCATGGAGTTGTGTTTTCTATGCCACCTGTTTAAAGGGGGGCTGTGCCCTTCCAAGGGGGAGCACACTTGCTAGCCCTAGTGATGTGCTTAGAATATGGCAATGGCACTCTTGCAGCTTTTGACAACATCCAGTATCCTTGGTTTGACTGGCTTCTCAGTGATGGTTTTGGCCTCTCCCAATTTGTGTGAAGCCTGATGCCAAGGCCAGCTTTTGTCAGATAATATGCACTGTATCTAAAATCATACATCGTGCTTGGAGATGGATCCTTGGCATCTGGGGTTCATCAGGGTTGATCTTGGAGCACTTGTGAAACCTGGACTGAAAGATCCAGTTTGGTTGCCCAAGACCTGTGCACTCATCTTTCTCTGTGCTTGGTCACTGCAAGAAGCAAACAAGAGAGCCGCTCCAGATAGCGATGCCTGGTGGGATCTTCTCTGCTGCAAGCCCCCGCAGGTGGCAAGAAATAAATCCCTGCATACCTTTTGGAGTGCATGCTCCTGAGCCAGGGGAGGGTTTGTGGGTCTTCATAGCAGTGGTCTCTGCTGGAGTGTACTGCAGAAGACTAATACGTAACAGTAATACTTGTTAATGGAAATAGTGGAACAAGGGAAAAAAGGCATTGAAAGAGGTCCTACAAATATTAGCTCCCATAGTGCTTCAGAATCCCAGGTGTGGCTTTGCCATTGCAAGATAAATCCCTTTGTTTCAGGCGAAGGAGCTGCATGTATATTGTGTGAGACTGGATTATGTTTTTCCATCAGTGGTTCTTGGGAAGAAACAATGTTTGACAAAAATAATCTTTTTTTTTCTTAAAGTTACTGCTATTCTTGCAATGTAAGAAACAAACATACACACTCTGACACACGCACAATCAGAAAACCAAACATTTTCCTTGAAGTGGTGAAAAACAGCCATAAAAGCCCTTCCAAGGTCTTTGGATGTCTCTGGGCATCATTCTGCCCAGTTCAGGAAGCAAAGCCATGCCAGTGGCCCAATGTTCAGTTTTGCACGTCCAGAATGTCAGAGTTTGCATCAAGATAAGGATCATAGCAGACTGAAGGCCTTTTAGTCTTTCTTTCTTTTTTCCTCCCTTCTCCTGTCTGTAGCACAGTTCCTCTGTGGATGAGCAGAAGTCCTGTTTGAGGAAGATACCACATCTGAAAGATTTCTGTCTTAGTGTTCAGGGGGACACAGTTGAAAATACATTGATAGTATCTTTCACAGTTAAAAAAAAAAAAGAGTTTGGGAAAAATTTAAAGAATTTTAATTGCTTTTAATTTGTCTGCTTCAGATTGGAAAGGAATTATGAGTTTCCAAGAGCAATCAATACTGCTGGGCCCCTACTGCTGAGACAATTTGAAGGAGATGATACACTTGAAAGGTTTTCCACTCTGGCTTGTCTATGGGTTGGGTTTTTTCTTTGACAGAGTCCAGCAAAAGTAACTTAGCCTATTGAATGTAAATTTTCAATGTGTAGAAACAGCGGGGGGAGTCCAGCACGGTTACTAAAAAGCTGGGTGTATCAGTTCCTCTGCAGTTAACGGTTTGAGTATAGAAAGCAGAAACATGGTATAAAGTAAAGAGTATTCCTGTAAGTGCAGATTTCTAAGTCTTCATCCAGGCAAAGCATCACCAACTTTAGGAGGAACCTCAGATTGTAGTCCCATTATTTTTTTTAACAGAAAGCCTCAGTTGTGGCGCTGCTGCTGGTGTGCTTCGTCTTATGCTGGGGAGACTTCAGCTCTTGCTGCCAACAGGCATTTTAAGTAATAGTTACTAAGTTGTTGGGTTTTTTTTTTTTCTTCTAATTATTGTTTGCTGTTTTTTCATCCTAAAGGACAATTATTTTGCCGTCACAGAATAGTGCCAATAGGGCTCAGTTGAAACTAAACCCAGGCCATTGCCTTTATTTTATATCATGTATTTTGGGGTTCTTTTTCTTTCCTCATTCTGTTCTGGTATATGTGAGACAGAAGGAGCATGGAATTAGCCCACACTGGAATGCGCTATTTGACAGTTTTAAAAAACGTGGGCAAAACACACAGTGAACTCTGAAGGTGGTTCCTGGCCCAAGCACTGCACCCCAGGAGCTCAGAACCCACTGACTGAGGGAGACTGGAGTGTTGCCGCAGCGCAGCTGCCACAGACATGTGGCACAAGTGGTTCTGGTTGGGCTTCGCAGGCTTTGTGCATGGCCAGTAGTCCTCTTAGTCTGGATGTGTTGGGGTGTTTTGAGGAAACTTAGAACCCAGATCTTACAGGTGCGCTATTTGGAGAGTTCGGTAAGCTTTTGAATTTATGGAATGGAATTTTAAATCTTCTGATTCTGTGCTTTTAGCAATAAGGACTCCGTAACGTGTTCTATTTCTGTGTTGTCCCCTGTCTCTTCTCCCAACTTTTTCCATCTTGGCCCTGCTCTGCTGCTGTGGAAATCTCCAAGTCCACAGCCTAGTTTGAGTTACCTGAGCAGCTCTGCTGAAAAAGAAGTTTCTTGCCACCCTGAAATGTGGTGGATGACCTCAGTAATATGGTATTTTACTTACAAAGCCACAAGGCTTGAGGACGCCTTCCTTGTTATTCCCTAGAGGAAACGATCCATCCACAACCAGTGAGGCAGGAGAGATAACAAGGAATCATTTCATGAGGAACCACATTTTATCCTGAACAAATCTGATAGAAGATTTTAGTTCTGGTTTTCCTAAGCTGTTTACCAGTGTGTTTGGGGGATAATTACTCTGGAAAGAAAGTTCATGGGAGAAGCAGCAGCTGAAGTGGGGAGGCTATTGAGCTGCTACCGGGAAATTTTTATGCAGGTAAAAGTGGATGCAAAGTGTGGTGCTTAGAAATGAGCAGCAGTGAAAAACTAATAATTCTGCATATTGTGCTATGGTACTGTGGTTTGTGTTTGAACCATTCTGAAAAAGAGACCATGCATCGTTGCTGCTGCAGAAGTAGGGCTGATTCCCGCCCCCTCCCCCCCGCCTTCCATCTAAATCCCTGGGAAAAAAAACCCAGAAACAAGCAGGGGAACACACCTGTTTGTCTAAATCCCTCAAAACTCTTTACATTTTAATTATTAGATGAGCGATGCCTACGGTTGTATAGTGGGATCGATTCCCCCTGCCCCCCCCCCCATGTTTTCTTTCTCATTGTTACTTGTCTTGAGCGAAATCTGAAGTTCGGAGGTAGGAACTTTATACAGACCTTTATACAATAACTGCAGTGGTGGATTTTTAGGAGTTTGTGTATGAGGGGAGAAGGAATTTAACATCGTTGTATTTTCATGTGTTTTGATTTGATATCCATCCCGATGGAGGGCAGAGCACCACCGAGAGAGGTGCTGCCAGGTGTGGCTTCCTACTGCTTTCTAATTCTGTGATCACAGAATACCGATTCTGCAGTCCTTGCACAGACAAGTCTCCCACCGATTTCAATGGGAAATTTGCCTGCATCAGGGATAAAAGAGCGGGCCCCAAGTTGTGTACAATGATGCAATCTGATCCTCCTGCTGTGGAAATTGATGTAATCGCATTCTCGCCCTCCCCCCTTTTCTCAACCCTTCTCCCTACCAACCCCTGGTGACTCCTGGGGGGCTTCTCACCAAACGGAAAGGAGGATGCAGCTGTGTGCTGAAGCAGCAGGGGAGGGGAGGAGACCTGCTGGAAAAATTTATGAAGGGTTGCATCCTAGATGTAACCCTAGAAAATGGCTAAGGACACGGACCTGCCTACCCTGAACAACGCAATCACCTGCTTCTGCTAAATGAGCAAATGTTTCTTCTTTGTAATTGTGACATTTGTGAGGTGTCCTCTTGCATATGGTGTAAGGCTGAATTAAAGTGCTTGGTGAATTGAGCGGTCTCATCGCTGCCTTCATTCGTTCTGTGCGGAGGGACAGGCTTAGCTTTTTTATTGTTATTGTTGACAATCTCCGCTTTTCAGTGGTGCTTTTGTGCCCTGGCACAGTGCAGGTTGCTTGGGAATATCGACCCTCGAGAATGCTGCGCTTTGTTGCTGGGCGAGCCGGGCGACCTCTCTGATGCTTCCCTCTGCTTTGCCATTTATGTGGGGTTTGGTTTTATTTTTTTCCTTTGGGAATTCTAGGCTCAGCTGAATTTGTTCTGTGTTTTGCGGAAGAAAGAGCTTGTTAAAGAATTCCCTGATGACTTTGAAGTGAACTATTTATTTTCTCTCAAGGGTTATTCAGTGTAGCCATTTGCCCCCTCTCCTCTGTTTTTTCACCCCAGTGTTTCCTGAGCTACAAGCATTCTTGGAATATATTAGTTGTAATGAGTTATGTGGGCATCAAAAGTTTTCTTTGAAACTATATGGCATCAACATCTGTTAGCTCTTAGAGAACAGAGACGCAGACAAAGGGGCTGATGGGGGGAGGGAGGAAAAAGATATTAAATTCTGGAGTATGAAGTCTCCGTCTCAAAGACTCAGGGGGAGGGGAAGGGGAAATCTGCTAAACTCCGCGGCTTTGATGTGGCCCTCTGGCCCTGGGATTCCTTTTACGGGAATGTGCGTGGCAGACGGTCCCGCACGGCCGCCCTGCCCAGCCCGCAGCACAAATTCTGT
>NW_009259531.1:641765-655669 GCF_000687185.1 Egretta garzetta
TTCGCGGCTGCAGCCACATTGTCAAGGAAAATGCCGTGGGCTTGGTTTTCAGCTACTGAGATGAGGAATCAAAATTCCTAATAATAGAGGTAACTACTAAGTAAAAAAAAAAAAAAAAACCCTAAATGTTTAGAAGTGAACTTTTTATTTGCTTGTAATCCTCCTGACCCTGTGGGTCAACATGGAACTGTTCATCTAAATCAGGTTTTTAAATGGTGTGTGTCTGTGGTTTTTATTGCCTGTAATTAAAAAACATGTGTCTGTTTCTATGTACGCAGCATCAATCAGCATTCAGGCATGATCACTGATGCTGTACTACTTACAGGAATGTGTGGGGACGGGTTCTGCTTTTTCTTTTATCTTTTTCTGCAGAGCCTCGCAGTATTTGTCCTACGTGCCAGGGAGCAGAGGAGAAGAGTAGAAGAAACCTCTATGTCTGTCTTCCTCTTGTTGGCTCCATTTTTAGCCATAATGCTGGTGGCATTGTGCTTCACTGTGACTTCCTGGCCCATTAAAACCCTGACCAGTTATAAAATGATTAGTTGACATACCTGGGCTTTGGGGACAAAGAGGTGGTTTAAAAAGGAATGTGAACCATCTGTTTTGCCAGCACCTCCTGTTGACAGATTTATGGATCAACATTAGCATATGTGTCCAGGGTCACACACCTGTGCTTCCTAACAAGGTAATATTATTTAGCAGGGTATGTTTTCATCCTGAGGATTCAGAGCTCTTTGCAAAGGTGGGCATCAAGAATTCTGTTTTACAGTTGAAAAATGAAGGCACAGAGGGATTTAAGTGACTTACCCTACACCACACAGTGAGTCTGTGGTGGAGCAGTTATTGAATCCAGGTTTCCTCCAGCTGCATAAATATACGTCATCCATTAGCAGGAAAAGACTTAGAGCTATAAACATAATAGAGGAGCATTGATTATCATTCTAGGGGAGCTTTAAGCCCTTGTGCTGTACGAAAACCTGAGCCATGTAGGAAGACACGGGCTATTATCACAAGAAAGGTTCAGAATGCATTATGTTAAAGCTGTAATGATCACTGAAGTCAGTGGAAAGAGTATCCTTAATTTCAGTGGACACATGGTAAATGAGCAAGTTATTCTGTTGTCAAGCTCTGTAGCCATTTTCTGCATGTTTGTTTCCCAGCATATGC
This sequence comes from Egretta garzetta, assembly GCF_000687185.1. Taxonomy (NCBI): domain Eukaryota; kingdom Metazoa; phylum Chordata; class Aves; order Pelecaniformes; family Ardeidae; genus Egretta; species Egretta garzetta. Next base: position 642,933 of record NW_009259531.1, read on the forward strand.
CTGGGTAAAATCACCTCAGTGCATTTAGGCTTGTTAAAGAGTTTCTTGGTAACCAAATCTATCATGAAAGGAAGTTGAACAGAAAATCAGGTTTATTACATAGTGGTGAAGAAGCCCAAAATAAGCAATTTGGAGGACTTCCTGAGTTTCTCCATGCTGGAACGTAGACGAAGATTTGTGCTCTCTCATTCATGTCCTAAGACTTGTTCATCAGTATAATCTGTGTTGAAGATAAGATCTCGGGGGACATGGGACAATTGATATTGCAATCAGCAAAGAGATTAGAGGATAGCTATAAGAACAAAGTAAGGTAAATAGCTGAATCTGTAGAGTGAGTTCATTTATCCTTCTGAAGTAGCTTCAAAGTGAATTTAAATACAGGAAAAAGCAGTAATTTCTTGTTTCAGTCCTATTTAATCTCAACGACTGATGGTCCTTTTTAGTTGGAGATATTTGGACCCTTTAGTTGGAAAGTAACTGTTGAATCCATATGTCTAATTCATACAGTTGCTTTCAATTATATCATCTCTTATCTGGTAGAAGTCCTTGCAAAACTGTGTCTCACCTTATCACCTTAAAAAGCAGAAGCCATAATAGTTCCAGAATTCCAATAATAGTGTTAATGGAAGATGTCACTTTGCAACACCTAGCAAGAGTTTCTAAAGATCCATGAAATCCAGGGTGAAAACATCATAGAAACAGTAGTGTTCTGTCTTGAAACTGGAGTGATCTCAATAAAACTGTCCCCTAAATGGATCTTCTCACTACCTACATAATATTAATATATTAATTAATATACATGGGATAATTTTATCTGTTAATGCTTTTTTGCTAGCTACAAATAATATTAAGCAAGTCCATAGTATTTTAAGCTATTGTTGCTGGCTTTTTTTCTTCTATAGATTTTTTTTTTTTTTTTATACAGGATATAAGTTGATATATATTTATGAGCATGCTTATCTTCCACAGCACATCAGAATCTTACGACTCAAGTTAAATAAGCAGGTTGGTAGCTTTTGTTGAACGCGTGTTGCAGTGACTGACCACTAAAAGAGGATGCTCATTTACCCACTGCAGCAGAGATGAAAAAGCTACCTGCAAAGAGCATGTTTCAGTACTGCCACTACCTGATTTTCATAGGCTGGAGAAAAGAAATATATCAGAAGAATGAAGAAAGGGTTTGTGTTTTATCCTGTTGGAAAGCCTGGTTCAGGTGTTGGATTGGGACAAAAGAGATTCAGCTGCATGTTGCAAGCAACCTGGAGCAAAAAGTACGATGTTTCCTTTCTTACTTGTTCAGATGTCCATCATGAAGGCTTTTGTGTAAGTGTCCATCTACTTTGCACTTTCACTTCCTCAATAGCCTCATGTTCCTATTCCTGTGGATGGGATATCCTTAAAAGCATATCATACAACTGCTCCTTGTCCCCATTTCAGCATCTGTAGTAGGGATATAAAGATATTGGGGGATATTTTTTGCCTCATAAACCTCTAAGAGTCCACAATCCTTTGTGACTGGAGATTAAGGGGTGGTGGGGTTTTTTTGTTATCCTGTCTTTATCTTCACAGTATTTTACCAGCAGCTGGAATTGCTCTACAGTCACCTTCTGTGAGATGAGACTGCAGGGGCTCCAATTCTGTCAAAGTAGTGGATATAGATGCAGTGATTTCAAACACTATTACCATATTATTATGGCTGGGAGTTACTGGTCTTAGAGCAGAGGCAGCCAAACCGAATGCATTTGTGCGCTTCACCATCACAGTTTTGAGCTGGTATACCAGTGTGAACTTTGTGCTAAGGTACCAAAGGATGAATTTCAGTATCTGTTGTGCTGCACTCATTGTGTTCTGCTGTCTCTGTTAGGAAGACCGTAACTTTGGACATAGAGGCCATCATGGCAGATAAAGGCAGTAAAATCCTAAACCACACCAGCTAAACCCATCCAGGATCATCTATCAGAGATCTTAGAGGAGAAATCTGTTTTCTTAACAACTCTACCTGCTGTGATTATATTATGAAGAAATTTTATCTGAGAGAAGCTTTCATGCATGGTGGAAGAAGAAAAACCCGTCTGTAATGGATCACAGAGCACCAGGTTCTTATTTCAGAGAAAGAAAACATTATAGGAGTTGAGCTTGCTGCTTCTGCTTAACAAACTGCATTATTGCAGTTGCAGTGAATATTTTAATGTTAGTCTAAAAGGTAAAGTCACCTTGACTTCTTCTCCAAGCGTGAGCTGCTTTACGCATTCTGTATAGAAAGTTGAATCCTGGTGAGATATCTTTATTGTGAAATGATCCAGAATGGCAAACTCAAAAACAAAAAGTAAAACCTCATGGTTGCAGAAGGAAAGGTAAAATATACTGTAAGGGAAACACTCTCAGGCTTAAACCAGGGCATAAATGTGTATTGCACTATAGTGTTTTTCTACATGGCATATGCTTTAATTCTTAATTGTATTTGCCTCATTTCAATTTTCATTATATATTGGAATATATGCTTTATCTGTGTCAGGCCCTGGGTATATAGATTACTTACAAAGAGGGAAGGAAAGGAAGCTCTTGTCCTAAATAGGACACTGTAATACAGAAGCATATGATTTATTTGAAAAGGCTTATGGGGGAATCTTCAAGCATTTTTGAAAGACAATATAATATGAAGGCTTCACTTCCAAATGCATGCCCAAAACACATTCCTGTCTTTTGTCTGTAAGTAGTCATCACACAAAATTGTGTGTAAAAAGGTCCACTTTTACATATATTTGACTGCATGGGTTTGTATGCATGGAAACTGCTAATCTAGCAAAACAACATCTCCAAGTCTGTCTGACTACAAGCAGTTTGTTTGTTTATTTATTTATTGCATTTTTGAGTTTCAAGCCTGACTGTAAAACTGTATTTGTTAAGAATTATGATCACCTCAGATATCTCAATATCTACTTTTACCTGCATTATCCTAAAATAAATGATACTGGGTTTTGTGGTGTGAACAGGTTTCCTAGTAATGCAGACTAGGCTTGAGTTGATCATAGTTACACATGGCTATGTTTCTAGTCCACAGGAAATTTCAGATGCTCAAAGGGGAATTATTTTTCATAAAAGGCTTTTACTTCTTTCTCTTAAAGTCTGGACAAGATTAAAAATAAAGTAAAACAATAATAATGCCTGCTTTGAGGCTTGGATGAGTTTCCTCAAGCATCTTCAAGAGACTAGGTTTTCAAAATCTGTTAAGGACTTGCTATATGAAAATCAGACTTCATTTGGAAACTTGTTCCCTGCAAGTGAGACTGACACATTCAGAACAGCCCTCTGCCATTTGGGCGAAAGGCCACAGGGCATCCTCATTCTCTTGAACCTCTATTTCTTGGGATTGTTTTTTGTCTGCATCAAGAATGAAAGTTTGTACATAGGTGACACAGCATTCTTGTTGCCAACTACTTTAAAACCATTATAAAAATAAAATCTACTCCACAAGATGTTAGAGTTACCACATGTCTTGTCCCTTGCAGTCCTGTTGTGAAACACATTTCTTCAACTTTGCTCTTTCCAAAAGTACTGGAACTTTGTTGCATCAATATGAGAATAAAGAGAGAAAAAAATGACATGTTTCAGTCAGATGGTTAAAAATAGGGAGAAAAGTTTTCTTGGTTGACAGTTTGTCATTTTGCGTGTGTTTTACTTGGGGTGGATGTGATACTTTGATAAGAACTTCACAAAACCAGGAAGTCTATGCATATTTTCTGCAAAAATGTGGAAAATCGAGTATTTTAGGGATAAATCAAAGGATTTTAATGAGAAGGAGGAGAGGTAAAGCAACTTGTTTCTACTTGAGAAGAGCAACACCTTTTAGAAAAATGTTAATTAACACAATATTGACTGTAATGTAATACAGGGAGTACGGGGGCCCAAACTTTAAAAATGTGCTTGTTATCATGATAACCTACCTAAATCAAAGGTTATCCTTTGATATATCTAATTCATCTATGGATGTAGCTGTGTCTGCTTACACCAGAAGCAAAACTGTATTCAACACCATGTTAGTCCAAATGTGGGTTGCTAAAATACACACTCCATTTGCATTCTGCAGTTTTGGCTCTTATGTGCTGGTTGTTGGGTGTGTTGTGGAGAGCAGCATGAAAAGGCAGAGCCAGGACAGGTAGAAAGAGTTATACTGATGACCAAGATTAAAGGAATCAGTGGGCGTAGGGGCTAGGAGGTAGAGCTAGGAGACATGAACGCAAAGACAACTGTGTAGAGCCTGGAAGGTGATGACAAGGAGCTTAACCTCTATGTAGAAGCAGAAAGGGAGCCAGCAAAGTTCATCGGAGGAGTAAAGCGATGTAGGCAGAACAATGCGTGAGGATTTGGATGGCAGTGTTCTCAAATAGATGGTGCAAAGGAAGATGATAGCTGCAAGCCCCAGAGTGAGTGCCTGGCCTTTAGTCTCCAGAGACCTGTATCAGTAAGAAAACTGTACAGGGTGGTTAGGGCCGAGTTTGTGGTTAAAAAAATAAAATTCCCAGTGAGTTACAATTCATCGAAGTCTGATTGCACGGCAGAGGCGGGAAGCGAGTGACGATTGCCTGACTTGTAACCAGCTGAATAGAAGCCCAGGGGTGTGGGAGCTTTTAAAGATTGTTTTTCTTCCTGGTGTATGTATATACTCAGCAGCATTTCCGAGGGAGTTGCACTAATTAACTCTTCTCTTCACCCCCACCCTCTTAAATCTGAGCTGAGTACAGCAGCATCTATCAGAATGGGATATATGAGACACAAGGTCCCTTCTACCCAGGCCAGGCAGCCAGCTGTTCAGAGTTTTGAAGCAGATGTTTGAGCCTGAATCTTAGTCATTCTGTGTGATTTGTGTTGGTAGCTAACGGAGGCCAACTTATATCAGGGAAACTCCTGGTGAGGTAGAGGCACTTACTCTAGATGGGTTCCTGTTTAGCAACCTATAGAAATGGCATGCTGGAATAATCCTTCTACATAAATGTTTCTTTTCTTTATTCTTTCAAGTGCTTGCTGACCTCATTTATATAGTATTTCACAGGGTACATCTGGTTTTGGTTGTTTCATGACTCAGTGTTCCAGTTTGAAAATGCAGTGTTGTGATTTAAAACATCGTGTCAGGACAGTGATATACAACTACCTATGACCTAAATGCTGTTGCTTTTGCTCTCTCGGGCACCGCTCCTGCCGCGGGCCGGGCTCCTGCAGCTGTGCGGGGCGCGGGGAGGGCCACGCTGCAGAGCCTGGCCAGGCGGCAGAGCCGCTGCTAGTCTCTTCATCCCCTCGAGCCTGTGTTTCCTTTGTGCTCGAACACGCTTCTCCCCACTGTCAAATATTCCTACATGGCTATAGCGTTTGCTTCCCACGAGAATTTCTTGAGCTGCAAGTTATGTTTTACACATTTGCCCTTTTCTTTCGCTCTAGTCCTTTTTCTGAATTTGGGTCGCTGGAGGTAGATGCCCTATTTCTTTCACATTAAGGCAATTTGTACAGGTTACTGGGAGAATACGCCATTATGCAGTAGTAGCTGTGGTCAGAATTGTTTTCTCTGATGCTTGCTCAGCTTTTGTATGTTTCTGTTGAGTGTGGGTTTGCATACACTGTCCAGAATCCTTTTCTCAAACAGATGCATTTTGGTATTTATCCAAGTTGTGACATCTGTCTCAGTGGTGCTAAAAATACTCAGGTAACTCTCTTGCAGTTTTTTTGACAGAAGAGTTAATGATGATAAGATGGATGATATAGTTTCTTTTTTTCTCCCTTCCTTTTTTCCCTGCAAAATCTTAGAGGAGTTGCCCACACCTTTTGCAGATACATATCTGTCTATCAAAGATAATACATGTCATAATTTTACACACGGAGAGGAACACATTTGAAAGGGAGCCGAGGAATTCTGCTTAAATGTGTCACTAAAATGTTCAAATGATACTCTCATCAGTTTCAGGATGGATTGTCAATTTACATGCTATTTAACAGTTATATTATGGTTCAACATCATAAACACTCTTTTCCAGAATTTGGTAATTTATAATAATTTGGTGTAAGGCAGAAAGACTTATTGGAAATTTGCTTGCATTAAGTTACTACTTTAACTTAAATAACTAGGAGTTAGAGAAGGAGTGAAACTAGACTAGAATATAAAACATATTTACTTAAGACCCATGTAATGATTAAAAGTGAGAAAATAAAGAAACTAGCTTAATGAATATTAATGCTTCACTCTGACATTTTACACTTCTGTCTTCCACTCGTTTCCATTGAGTTACTTGACGGGGCATTTTACATCAACAAATGTATGCTCATTTTTAAGTGACATCTTTTGAAAAATCATAAAAATTAATGACTTGTAGATTTTGTAGAGGATGAGATTAACAACATCATTTTAACAGGCAACATTTGATACCCAGATGCACTGCTTGCTTGGCTGAAATTTTAAGAGGTGAAGGCTACCAACTAGATAGTATTCTCCTCAGAGGTGCATCACAAGTTAGATCATACCTCCTTGTTGCATATTTGCTGATCAGGTTTACATAAAATACTTCTTTTCCGAAGAGAGCAGGAGGAAGCAGGAATTCTTAGTTTAGTAAAATAACCAACCAACCAAAAAAAAACCCAAACAAAACAGTTATTAAATTTTTAGCATTGTGAGAGAGAGCAGAGGTGCCATATATGCAGTGTAGTCACTTCTAGGTATCTCCTTATCTACGAGAGCGGTCAGAGGTGTGCTCTCAGAGCTTCACAGAAAATGATGACATGGGGGAATTTGATCAAACAAAAGTATACTAACTTTACAAGGCTTGGAAAGACCATCTTCTTACAGAAATATGATAGATTATGCCAACATTTAATGGCTTTTTTTGGTTCACTGTCCATTTCTTCCATAATTTTTAAGGTAATGATTGACATTAATCAGCACATGCTCAGAAAAAGAGACCTTTTTTACTGGAACAAAAACTGAAGGAAACAAAACAGTTTTTGTGATTTGCTTCTTGGAAATCTAAATCCAGAATGACATCTTTTATAGCAACACTGTGTTGTGCAGAATCCTAGCATTCTGGGCCAGGTTGCCAGCATTTCTCAGAGCCATTTGGCCCTTCAGCTCTAACTTTATTTCTGGATATATGCTCATGAACAGAACAGTATTTTCAGGGTCTCTAGGCTAGCCATCCAGTAGTGTTAGTGAAGTCTAAATTTTAAAATGCTGTTGCAGAAATTGATTCCAAAGAATTCCTAAGATATGCTTTTGTGGCTTAGTTACTTTCTGATAACTAATCTCAAAGAATAACGTTTGGGCATGTGGAAGGCAGAAAAGAACCTCCGTCAGCTTTTTCAAGAAAAAGAGGCGACCTGCTTTTACCATGATAAAATTGCTTAACAATAAAGCTAATGAATGCAACCAAACATTAATTTTCACAGGTTATTCCCTTATTCTTATCTTGTGCAGAAACCTCTGTACTGTCAACTTCCAGTTCACAGGTTGACGCTGAGAATGCTGGCTCTGTGTTCCTGATATGTTTTTGCAGGTGAAGTTAAAAGTTAAGAGTTCAGCACGCCAGCTTTTTAGGACCTTGTTTATCACCATAACTGTTTATCAGTGGCTGAGAGTGTTTGTGGGAATCTAGGGAGCCAGACTGTAATGTAGGATCAGTGACGTTTGGGTGATCCTAGAGTCTTTGGAATTAATAGGAGAAGGCAAAACATGAGGATAGCTGTCATTGCATATGGTTTAGCTGGGGTGGGGGGATGGAGCTGAAAGGGTCTGCTAATAGTAGAGTAAGAATGCTCTTCAGGGTCTTTGTAAGTGGGATTAGCTCCAAATCCCACTGATGTCCTTTAGTACTACTTCAGCACCATTAGAGAAATGGTTTTTGGGTCTGAGATAAGATCATCTGCATATCTATGGCATCTGCTTCTGTATTGCGCTAGACATAGTGGGACTAACAAAATTTCATTAATTTTGGGACTGAAGGATCAGGCAGCTCTTCAGAGTCTGGTATCTGCTTTTCTTGGGTGACCTCTGGCATATAAAAGTTTTCTGTTTGTTGGTGGAACCAAGTGATAACATTCCTCTGCGGGTAGTGAAGGGCTTATTTCTCCTTTATCGTTTCCATTTGGAATTTTTTTATCTTGCTTGATTGACAGAATGTTGAAATGCTAAATAGTAATCTACTTTGTAAAATGATTTGAATATGAAATTTCTTTCTTTCTCCTGTACAATCTATTCATCTCCATTAATTTTTTTGTCCTTAAGTATGTCCAGAGTGTTGTGAAATAGCACCAAATGCATTGTCTATCACTAATAAAGTGATTCACTTCTTTCCTGGAAAGCAACTTCTGTGCTTTTGTTAGTGTTTTAAATTAGCCTGGCGATAATAAATACACATTCTTTACACCTAAGCACTTTGTATATAGTATATTTATAATTATTATTTTTTTTTTTAACAGGATTTATCTGGGGAAGGCTACAGAGACACTATTGGTGATGAACACTTTCATCTAGAAGGTATTTAAAGAACAAAATTTCTTGGTTAATAATAAGGGATATTGGAGTAAGGCAGTAAACAAGTCAGTGTGAGAATGCATATATGAGAGTGCAGATCATGATATGCTAATGTGTTGTTTGCCTGGCAAAACTGTTAGGATAGGAATAAGGTATTCTTTCTGTATGTCCTACCACTGTCCTCCTAGTATTGAAAACAGTCACCCAGTTGTATCACAGGGACCAAGTGTTTTAATTCAAGGTCTCACAATTTTTTTTACTTCTCTTGGCATTGGTATCAGTAGTGAATATCACTGTCCCCAGAAGAGGTGGTAAATGCGATCACTGAAAATGTTAGCACTGGGTTTTGTGATACACTGCACACCCTTCTGTGTTACACAAACCAGACTTAGAAACTCCTGCATTAATTCCTAATAAAGACCAGAGACTCTTACTCAATACATTTCTCTTGAATATGTATGGAATCATTACTGCCTCAGATAACTTCTTTCCAAGGCTCATCTCATCTCTTCCCCCATAATCAGCCCTCTCCTTGCAGTGGGGATGGAATCACTGTTGTGTTGGGATGGGCCTTTGGGGACCTTGAGTACAAACATGCTATTCTGTGTACCAGAGAACACATCTGAGGTACCTTGAACTTCAGGTGGGCAAGTGGGGGTTGATGAACAGAAGAGATTAATTTGAGGACATTGTTGCTCATTCGTTTTAAAAAAACAAGGAAATGAGACTTCAGAAGCTCCCTGGGAAACCCTCTAGTACAACAAGTGGTTGCATGGGCTGTGTCCTAGATTTGTATTATAGGCTAGTGGAAACAATGTGCCCAATTTACTTAAGGCAATGAACTGTGTCAAGCTTAACTTGGAAATTTCTGTCCTTTTATAATCCAGTAATTTGTTTCTGGTGGCAGAGACTTCTGTCTAAACAGAACTTGAAAGATTCTCTATGTTAAGAATGTCTGCCTTCCAGTTCCTTACCTGTGAAATGTGTTAACATACTGTGTTTCTTGGATCCTATGTTTCTATCATGTCTGTAGTCTACAAAGAATGTTCCCTCATATGTGCCTGTAACACAGGAGCTCAATTTCAGCTGGTGCGTGTAGGCTACTGTTAAACACTAAAGCAAGATATGCTTTCCATGATGGAGTCAATGTTTATTAAAAGTGTTTCGGTATTTAACTTCACCACAGTTTTCCTTTCTGCTCATAGTAGGAAGTAACTCTAATAAAGGGTGGCTTTTTAATCTTCAGAATTATAGGAGAATCTGCTTAACACAGGATATTAAATGTCAGCGAGGTGAATATTTCATTTTTTGTATCTCATTCTACCTTTCCCTGCCTCTAATTATTTCTTGCTTTGTTGTGTAGAATTGTCTTGCATGGCAGACATAATATCCAATATATAATATTTCCAAACTAGTCAGCAGCAGGATTGTTTTTATTAGAGTGTAAAACCTTTTAGGCTACTGCAATTTCAGTCTTTCAGCAGTTTTTCATTATTACTTTTGATCGTCTCATTTCTTATGAAGTAGCTGAGTAGTGAAGACAAGATTTAGATACCAGCAGGTGGCCCTTTCTTTGCGTGCTGCCACTGGGGAAGAGCTGTTCTGTGGCATCTTTCCAGTTGGGAGGCAGGTAACTGTTCCCACCCAGTGCTCAGGCAAATGCGTATGGATTGCCAAGCCGTGGTCCTCATCCCTTTGGCTCTTAGATCGCCAGGCTATGCTTTCCTTGCTGGGGACAGTGTTAGCCACTTCCCTCTTCAATGAGATATTGAAAATCTTCCTATAATTAACAGGTGATGCTAGAAGCATTGTGTTAAAGCAGGATGGTTTCACCCTTTTTGTATAACTTTGTGCTTTTTACTGGCATAATATTTTGGATGATTGTGATAGTACTAGCATAAAATTGTGATATTAGCATAAAGTGAAGTTGAAACATAATTTGAGACCTTTGTTTGGGCACAGCTTGAATTCTGTGTGGCTTAGGTATAAGATAACCACTGTCATAGCTCTTTTCTGCACAGGAAAGTTTTGTGTGAAAATGTAATCAATAAGTATATTAATCTTTCCATCTAAAATAGTTGTTCTGCCTTTATTTTGCTACCTCACAATCCTTGCATACATACTAGTGTAACACACGTGTTGCATGATTATACATTCCTGTGTCATAAGATAACATCAACAACACTGATAACTAGTTTCAGAGACAGGGAGCTGTAACGTGGTTGGTTGGGCTAAGCTCACAGAGGACGTGAGTGGCAAAACAAAGACTTGAACTGAGCTCTACCAAGTACCGGGCAAGTGTCTAATCAATGAACTATATTCTGTCTTCATGCATACACAGTAGGGATGGAAAAAAAAATGAGAAAGAATAATTTCTCAGATTTGCAAGGAAGGTGCCACTGTTGTTCTGGGTTAGGGGAAAGTTACAGCCTTCACACTCAGAGACTTTATTGGAGAATAAATCTGAGTTCTTTAGAAGACTCTCATTGAAAAGACAAAGTGGCAATAAGAGAAATAATTGAATTCCTTATTTTGTTTTACATAGCCAAGTTCATTACCTTTTTTTTTCTCAGTCTCATTTTTCCCCCTCTTAGCCGTCTGAGCAGTACAGATAAAAAGGACTCTCTTTGCTGGATTTAACTTCTGTGTTGTTATGTAAAGCTTGATCAAATCCTTTCGTCTTAACAGACTTAACTGGCCAACAGCAAAAGGCTCGGGATTCTGGGATTAAGATTGTATTTGGTAAGAGGACTGGTGCATTAGTGCTTTCTTTTGAACTATAGAAAGAACAAAGTAAACATCAAAAGCATTAAGCCATGAGAGCGGATTGTTGACTCAATGTTGCTGCATGACAAGAGGTTAGAACTCAATAGTGGCGACTCTGTTTACTGAGTGCTGTGCAGAAAGAAACAGTTTGACCAGTATTGTCTATTATATCCAGCACCTGCCTTTGATTTTGCTGCTGGGCAAGTTGCTAAATTGAAATTTTTGGTTCTCTTACATGGTCAGTGATTTCCTTAGATAAGAGACACCAGTGGAAACCTCAGTCTGTTCTTCTCTCTCTGTTTCCCTTCTTTCACTTTCATTAATAACTCAACAACTGGGCATACTGGATATAGGTTCCGTAGTGGATTAATCTGCAACTTTTTTTCCAATTTTAGCAGTGCTTTCCCACTGCATTTCAGAGACTTCCACTTGCCAGATTTGGAGTGCTTGTGCAATCTGCTGTGGCTGTGCACGAACTTCTCATGCTCGAACCTTCTTGTCCAGCAGTTTCTGGACAGGAAGCATGTGGTTTATCACTCTTCATGTCTAGGATAAAAGAGCTTGCATTTTCTTTTCCTTGTCTCTATATGGAGTAGTAGGTTACCAGGACTGAATGACTGGAGGTGGCTCTGGAAGAAGTCACAAAAACTAGCACAGACATTGGGAGGTATTTTTCATTTCATTTCAGTGAGGAAGCTAAAATGGCAGGCAGGAGTTGAATGTAGCATCAAACAGCAAGTCACTCATCCAATGACACCCAAGTTCTCTCTCTGCTCTTCAAGGCATAAGTAAGCTTCTTAATGACTCGTTCAAGAGAATTTGCTCTTGTTTTCCAGAACTTTCTTTACCTCCTTTCCTTGGACCTTTTGGGAAATTTTCACAGCTAAAGCCTGAAGACCAGGAGAGCTTTCTTATCTTGACCATTCTGTGTCTTTATGAAGTGAACTGGGATTCTTCTGCCTTATCACTTGAACATCTAGAAGCTTTTCAGAGCAGCCTCTTTTCTCCCTGCTTGTGACATCTGAACCAGGAAAATCTCGCTCTGACAGACTGTAGAAAAGAGGCAATTTTGTACTTGTGTCAATACAAGCTCTTTAGACCCCAGGAGGATATAGCTATCAGTCTACTTCAGTTGCCTTTTGGACTTCAAGGTAAAGTCCTTAAACTCAGAAGACACCTACCCTATCACCCCAATTAGTTAATGTCATGATGTGGTATCTCATGTCACTGCTCCTGAGAAGTATGACTTAAGTGTTTCTACAAACGAGAAACCTTGCATCTCTGTGAGATCAGTTTAGTCCTGTACCTGTCAGAGGACCTGCCTCTTATGCTGATAGCAATCTGTTCCCTGTTTCATTTGTCAGGCAAGGGTGATATCTTGGTTATTATTCTCTCAACAGAAGACTGGAGAAGATCCAAGCCTTCCTGGTGCCTTATCTGAACATGATATCCAAAGTCCTGC
>NW_009259531.1:655698-660335 GCF_000687185.1 Egretta garzetta
CTGAAAGTAGTGACAGAGCTTGACCTGAATCAACAAACCCTTTTTTTAGTATGTTTTCCAAACCAGATGTATCCAAATCCCTAGATGTAAGATCTTCCCTCGTCTGGTACCAGAAAGGACGAAATTATTCAGGTCATCTTCTTGCCCATAAATATTAGAATGACCTCCAGCAGAGTTCAAAGCACATACTGTTGCTGAAAAAGAAGAAAAAAAGTATCATATCTGTAAAAGGGCTACTTGTAGCACTTTTCACACATTTACAATATATTATGGAATTTCTAAACCTTCAAGTAACACATGCTGCATTCAGCAAAGCAGAAAAATAATTCATTATATTCTTAATATTATTATATGTGTTTCAAGATGTTGCTAGTATGTCCAGTCAGTCCTTCATCTCTTCTTCCTCCATCCAGGGTCCAGGGAATCTGTGGTCAAGTAGGAGCTGAGGCATGGTTAACAGAGTTCCACCACAAAGAGCTGTGTCATTATTTTTGGCTTTAATAAGAACTGATAATCAAAAAAGGAACCAATAGTAAAGAATGAACTAGTGTTTAAGACTGCTGATCTTATGCCCAATGCTGCCAACCATCCCGGACCCCACCCAGCTGCACATGCTTCCCCCTGCCGTACGCATCCCAGACAGCCCAGTGAAGTGAGCACGTTGGCTTCCTCGTGGGTGCTGCCTGGGCTTCCCCTTTGCTGGGTCAGCAGCTGCAGGGGAGGGCATGGGCTGGAGCAGTGGCTCTCATGCATTGCGAGATAATTCCCTCTCTGTTCAGTAAAAAATCGCTAAAGACTTTAGTTCATGGAATTGTTTCTAAAATTGTTAATTGGAAGAGTATCTCACGTTGTCAACTCAGAGGAAAGGTGGCAAGGTATGGTACTTGGGCCCAAATTGTTTATAAACTTGTCAGCGAAGGAAAACTTGAACAAGCATTTTAACTACTTTTAGCTAACCTTCTATTTGCTTGTGAGACACTTCTTACCATACTTTGATAATCTCTTAGCTGTAATAAATTCCTGTATTGTGCTAGGCTGAGCTATGAATGGGTAATAAAAGGCAGTTATTTCAAACTGCATGTTCTTTTCTAGTTAATGCCTTCAGTTATGATGGTTATTTCATTTATTTTCTAAAGCTTAAATAAATTTCTATGTATTAAGTACATGAAATTCTAGTGTATTTATAGGAAAGATATAGATTGCATCTTGCACACAGGTAAAGTTACTTTAACTTAGCACCGTAGTACTATTGATGTAGGCTTGGTGCTTTGCAGAAAATGAAGGTCCCTTCTCTGTCATGTTTTTAAACCAAATACCTATTCATCACTGACTGCAAACAGAGTGCTAATAATTCTACCTTAAAAGTGCTCTTGTGGTCAGCCTTCTGGGATGTTATATGGGAACTCTGCATTTTAATGACTTGTTGCTAATCCTATGCACTTACCATAGCTTTGCTATGCATGAGTATGTGCTATGGGATCACCTCAGACTGGTGATCGCTTGCTCACTGGCTGTATTTTTTTTGGCTGTCAAGAGGTTTCTGCTGTGCCCTTTCCTACTACTCAATATGACATGAAACAACTCTGAAAAATATCTTCAGCTTCAGGGTGACCCACCGGCACCAGCCACCATTATCTGACAAACAGCTAGTCCCTGCCTGGGCTGGAAGCTGATAAGCTGGTTACTGTGAATTGGAAGGAGCACCGAAGTACGTTGGGGGGGAGGGAAGGAGCAGTGGAGAGTGCCAAGAGAAAACTGCTTGGTTTGGCAGTTAGAATAAAAGTCACCAAAGAACATGAGACTGGTAGGATTAGCAGAAGTTTTCCTGTGGTCATACACAGATCCAGGAAATTATAAGAAGCAGGTAGGCTGTTTGCCATGAGTGGGAGGAAAATCTTATGGCATAAGGCACTTAAAAAAAAAAATTAAAAAAAAATACAAAATCATACAAGTGTTTCTTAACATGAGCTGTTCCAGTTGAGGGGGGTTGGTATTTGGATCAGAAGCTTTTACTTCTAGAGCTGCTGTTTCAAGTGCAGCCAGGTCAGTAGTGATGAAAGGCTGTTGCCATCCAATGGTTGTCCATGGCCTGTGTGTAATGAGTTAGTGGTCTCCAGGTGTTTCCAAATGGGCCTTTACACTGCCTAACAGCTCCCACCCATGTTGGCAAGCGGAGCACAGAAAGGCAGTGAAAAGCGGGCTGTTATGTCACCTCAGAGGGTGAGCTTTCCTCCTCACACAGAGCCGCCGCTGCACTGAGGGTATGTGCTCTGCTGCCCATGCCGTGCTTGTTCCCTGAATGTAGGGTATTGCTCTCTTTAGCTGACAACCCACCAGCTCCTACTGGTGCTGCCTAAGTTTTTGATAGATGATGTGTTTTGTCTACAGTTTGAGAGTTTTGTTCTGGGTTACTAATCCTCTGCGTTAGACTGAGAAGATCATACCTGCCTTAATAATTTCACATTGGTCTCTGTATTCAGATCATTCTACACAGCTGGAAAGTTGTTATTCCTGAACACAAGCAAGTCGCATCTTTGGTTCAGGGACACAATAGCAAAACTGAGAACAGAGCTGGGGTTTTCCTGTATCGATGTCTGTCCCTCACAATATGACAGAGAGAGGGATTCAAAATATAGTATACAAGAAAACCTTCCAAAGTTGCAAGTGGTCTCTCTTCTTTGTGGTGGCTGAAGAAAGCCAAATGTTAATTTAGTTGTGTGTAATGTATAAAAAATATTTCAGTAGAAAACCAAGGTAATGAAAAGGGAAGTGAACAAGTACCTCAAAAAAGCAAAGAGTTGATTCTTATGAACACCTTAAACACAGAAAGCTTTACTATTATATGCATACTCGGTATTTATAACAATACTGGTTTTCTATACTCTTTCCTTCTACCAAAGACTGGCAACTTTTCCTTCTTTCGCAGAGAAGCTAATGCTCTTTCTGAGTGGTCATTAAAAAAAGAATCAATTAACAATAAGAATATTCATTTACTCTCGGCTCTGGGGTAGTCATGAAGTAGTTTGCTAGGAGGCAAAAAGTCACCTGTGGATATAGCTGTTGAAAACCTATGTCTACAAATCTCTCAAGCTGCTTCTCTTGTAGCATGTAAGAGGCAGATGATCAGGGTGCATGTGGGAAGCAGGGAAATCGAAGGGCAAGCGTACGTAGCTTAGGGAGATCTCATCAAAGGGAGGAGGACTCTTGCATCTGCCTTCCATGTCCTGAAGGCGAGCGAAGCATCACAGCGGTGCTTAGGCAGCAGAGCGTGGTGCCCAACTGGTTACTCACACCAGTGAGTGAAGCCCAAGGGAAGCTACTGTGTAGTGAGACTGAGATAGGGGTGAGAAATGGGTGCCAGTGATGCGAGGCTCGTGCTCTGTGCATGAGGTTTGAAAGGGCTGGGCTGCAGTAATCTGGACTCATCAAAGCAGTCTTGGTCATTGGTGTTTCCCTTGGGCTGTCAATGTTGTGATTCAGAGGAGGAAGGGACTGTAGCATGTATTGGCATATCTGGGTGAGCTGTTCATCTGCCCTAGCTGCCCACCGCGTGGGTACACCTGCCAAACCCTTACCACCACCCAGGGATGTCTGGGTTACAGCTAGCCATAGCCATCTGCATGTCCTGCTCTCCTGCCTCTGCAGTGGTGAGGAACTGGGGAGGCGGGGTCTGCCATCAGATATACCTGGGGTGTATCTGTGAGAGACAGCGGATCTGTTGTGTGTGTGGTACAGAGATAAAGCTGCGTTACTGTACTGTACTGCAGCAGTATAAAAATGTACTTGAACTTTGCCCCAGGACATCCACCACCAAGAACAAAGAATGAAATATGGGAACAAGTCAGGAGTTTGAAAACAATCTCTCTGGAAACATGATGAATACCAGTGGTTTCATTTATTCTACTTGAAGAACAAAGGTCCTTTTCTACTTTTAATTTCCCAGCAACGATTATTACCAGTTATTTTTCTTGTAGCTTTGACCACAGTTCGTGGAGGTTTTATTAAACAGGTTTTTGAAAAGTGAGTCAAAATGCCATTCTTCTCTGACTCTCTTGTGACTCTCTTTTTTTTACTCATGTGAAACTAGAGCATATTTCCAGGCAAAGATTTGGGGCCAGATAATACTCTCATGCTGGTGTTCATGGAATTATTCCAGTTTTGTGCTCTTGTAATTGAAAGAATTTTTGGCCCTTGCTATTTCAGAAGACAATATATTTGTTTCAAATCTCATGCCTTTACATGAAACATTACATTTAGTTTTAGAAACCTTGAATACTGCATTTAATAGGCAATATGTTCTGCTGCAACTCCTGAACATTTCTGAAGTTGCCAGTTCTCTTGTGTTTGACTTGACCTTGACACAGTCAGGCAACCGACTTTCAGAGTGCTCCCTTTGCTGCGTTTTTGGTAGCTTTCTGTGACAGGCTTTTGTTTGGATCCCATGTGCGTGCTCCTGTAAGGCCCTTCGCTCCCGCCCCTAGGGATTTCATATCCCAGAGTGTCTCATGTGAGGATACAGTTTGTGACAGGATTAAATAGTTCTTGCATTTCTGGGATTGAATTTAGGAGCCATCGTTTTCTACAGACGATAGATAGATGTAAAACTGGAGAGATGCCGGAACCTTCGGGCTGGATGG
>NW_009259531.1:660350-673424 GCF_000687185.1 Egretta garzetta
TGCTGAACCTTACAAATACACAAGCATGTACGTGCAGACTTACAGAGGCAATTTCAGTGCAAAGCATATTGCTTTTGCCAGTTGCTGTTCCAAATTCAAAGTGTGTATCAGTCAGGGTGCTTTTGTGTGCTTCAACTCCACTTCTGCTGGAGGAGCTACAGAAACCCAAAGTTTTACCTCACCAGGCAGAACAAGTGCCCTTTGTTACCTAGACAGATTACAGCTTTTTCTAAAGTCTGCTCTTCATAAAAGCCCAGCTTGAACAGTGGAAATTCTGACTTGCCTCAGATACTGAGGAGACTTTTATAGTTTCAAGTAGCTCCAGGGTTATATTTTAAAAGTTGAATTTCATCACATGTTTCAAGTTTGGTGGAAAAAAAAAAAGGCATGATATTTTTAGCAGAAAAAAGTCCCCCCCACACCTTTTTTCTTAACAGATGTTTCATCTCAATCATATCCAAACCTCAAAGCACAAGTAGCAGTCAACCTTATTCTCCTGTGGAGAAAAAGATAAAGTGTCATTTGTTTGGAAGAGGTTTTTTTTTTTTTTTTTTTGTAACCACAACTAGTTTGTGAGTAAAAGCAAATAATAAATGCAACACTGTGGGGTTGTGGAAATGAACCTGAAGCAACATTTCTGCTCTTGAAAGAGCTCAGAGTCCAGCTGCTCTTGTTAGATGGAAAGTCCCAACCCCCAGCCTACCAAAAAAATAAAAATACCAGTAATCAGGTTTTTCTTGCTTTATAAATCTGATCCAGCAATCCAGGTCCTTTCACCAGTAAAATATGTCGTACAAAGTGCCCAACTTTGTACCAAAAAGGATTTAAAACTGTAAAGGTAATAAAAAGAGAGGAAAGGAATAGTAGTTGTAAACCAAAATATCCAGAAGTAAAAGAGCTGCTACCCAAGGAATTTTCACAGGGCTCTGGAGGAGCAGAGAGCTTTGCTGTGCCTTGCAGCCAGGGCTGTGCTCAGGGCTCAGCACTGGCGGGGGGGTAGCCGAGGGGAGCCAAGGCAGCCCTGAACTCTGTGTGCAACAGATTTATTTAGGAGGGAGTTGTAGTCCCTCTTAAGGATTTGGAGGCATGAAGCTAAAGTGTGGTGCTGCAGACCTTGGTTTTGTCTTGTTATTTTAATGAGCCTTTACAGAGAGCGGAGCCATCCAGGTGTGGAAGGAAGGATATTCTTGGCAAGCTGGTGTTCAGATGAAGACCACTCCCTGGGTCTGCTGCAGGACCCTCTGGGAGCTGCACTGAGCACCCACCCGCCCTGTCCCAGGCCACCTATAGCCCCGCAGGGGCGGCTGCCCAGGCCCCACTGGCAAGCAGTGATGGTGACCCAGATTTCAAGACGCTATGTTTGAATGAAAAGTCACAATGACACAGTCTGGGATGATATTGCAGGGTTTTCCACCAAAGGGGTAGCTCCAAGTGGGAAGCTGACTCTTGAGTTGTGAAACATATGGGCTCTCTAGAGCAATAGGAAGGGCTGGCTCCTCCTATAGTCTGCTCCAAACCATCTCCTCTTCTGCTTTTTGAGCAGTACATAGCACAGCAGGCTTCCATCTCTGATTGTGGTCTTTAGGCTGTACTGTAGTTATTAATAATGGTGAGCAGTTACCTGTGTTTGCTCTCTGGGAATCGTTGCTTGTGATGAGTTACTGTGTGCTCTCTAGACTCTAAATAAGATGTTGGGGTCAAGCCTTGATGAATTTTATTTCTCTGCATGCTTTGCAGTGTGTGATGTATCACCTTAGCACCATTCCTCACCTGTCTATAAAAATGAAAAGGGAAGGCGATGTATGCTTGTGCATGCACAGGTATATGCTGGGCTGTAAGTCACTGTATTACTTTTCAGTTGTGTTGTGGATCAATTTCCATGCTCCCCCACCTCTCAGAGTAAGATGTAGGGCTCTGAGGATGTGAACGCCGAACCTGCCACTGTGTATTAACTGTGAGAGAGTTGTCAGATACGCAACTGATTCATCACAGCCAAAATAATGTTACAGCACAGGTCCACAACATTGCTCTCTATAAAAGGCTAGCTTTGTGAGGGTCAGAGTGACATTATTGCTCATGGGCAGCAATTCTGAAGAAATGAATCTTACAGTTCAGATACCTTAGAGGCCCTGCTATCATAGCAAAGGTGGTGGAAACATGATTTTCCCATTGAACATCTAAGTTAGATGGGAGCAAGTTGATATCAAAGCCTACATTATTAATAACATTACCCACTCAGCCTTCATTTGAATAAAGGGTTATGTAGTGGCTGGTTTTTCTTCTTTTTTTTCTTCCCTTGTGAATCTCAGGGGGAAAAAATCCAAAGAGACAGAGAAAATTTAAGACAGAAAATCCTATGTGAACACACTTATCTGCAACTTACACAGAGAAGGGATTTTTTTAAAAAGCAAAATTGTTACTAGTTTGTAACCAAAACCAGTGTACGGCCATCTTTAGAGAAAAGAGGTCTTTTGCTTTAAGTTACAAATGATCAGTTGGTGTCCCATCTGTCACTGTTCAGCAACAGAATTCAACACTTGCAGGCCCGTTCAGAGCTCCAGGGACACATAACGCTGTTAGAAAGTGGTAAGTGGTCCATATGACAGTGACAGTTTTCACTTAAGAAGTACTTACCCATGTTAAATGATACAGATTGTTATAGCAGATTGCATTCTGTTAATGTGGCTTTTGATATGCCCACTGATCAAACACAAATCTTGCTGCTACAGGTATCATTCTGAACTATTCTGACCAAGCTTATGGAGATTCTCCCCCCTGTTCCCCCCCAGCTTTTTTTTTTTTGAGATAGGGGAGGGAGAAACTATCTTCTTTGATCTCCGATGAGGAAGGGAAAAAAAAGGCTGTTCTGTTCAGGCTTTTGGCTAACACAACAAACAGTGTTTAAAATTTAACTTTGCTTAATTAATTAGTAATTCTGTTTAGTGCTGTCTGATCTTCATCCAAAAGGTATTTTGAAGCTTGAGAACTGAACATCAAAGTGGATTGGGTGAAGATGGTCAAGTAAGGCATTTAATCTGGCAGTTGCTCTTGATGAAATACAGCCAGTTGGGGAACTAATTGGAAAAGGGAATCATAATCTGGCAAAATTCAACAAACTCCCTCCCTTCAGCAAACTCACTCCAGAGAGAGTGTGAGAAATCTAGGTTTAGTGTTTAAGCATGTATGAGTTACGCCCTAGCTAGCAGAGAGAGCCCGTATTGTCCTTTGTATCTGCATCTTTAGTACACATCTTTTTTTGGTAAGGAGATAGTAAAAAAAATTTTCCCCCAACCCAACAGCCAAAAAAAAGATGCCAGATCTAGACAGAAACCTGTGATTCTGTATCAAGGCTTGGAAATACTTCTACTTATATGTGTCAGATTATTGGGGTTGGCAAAAGGAACTGAAGCTTCAAGGGAGGTGGTGTTGCCCAGACCTGTGAGTTTGACTACTTTTTAGTCAAGAGAAAAAAAATTGTCTGAACATTTGAGTGAATTTCAGTTTAGCAATTCCCAAATGTCCTAGTGGTGACTTGTCAGTTAGAATCATTATCTGATGCCTGAATGTTTAAAACATATTTTGGTTGTCTATTTTTGTTGGGCTTTTTTTGCAAGTCATCACATGCTCTGAGTCACTGTCCGACTGTTCTGTGCCTAGCTGTCTCCCCCGGTCAGGTGCTGGCAGTAGGTCTGGTGACATCTTCAATCTTTTTTTTTTCCACTCCACGGTGTGCAACTGAACCTTTAATTTTTGTTGTGACCACCAACAGGAAATAGTGAAATAGAAGAAAATGACTTCTCTCTGTATTTTCAGGTTGAAATACCCATCCCAGACTAGTACAAAGTACTACTAGTACAGCTCTTGCTAAATTGGTTTTGACTTGTCCCACTGGACTTAAAAGGGACATTTTAAAAAAAAATGTTTTGAAGGGTGTGTCTAATTCATCAGCTTCAGCTTTCAGCCAGAGAAAGTTGAATACACACTTTTGGCTCTGACCCAGGCCAAGCCTGTTTTTCTATGTGCTTATTCTGGTGGCTGTGGAACAGGAATGTTACTCCCTTTCGGGTCCCATTCTGCCTACATTCATTTGCCGCTGGAGAAAAGGACTTTTGCTTAAGCAAAGTTATCTGTCGGGGATGTATTTCAGTCAACTCTGTGGAATAAAACCAAAATGTGTGCTTAATGGGGGTGATATTTCTTAATCCATGGCCTCCAGGAGAACTTAAAAGCAAAATCTGAATGTGAATGTAATTGTTAATTAAAGGACTTCTCAGTTTGGACTTTCAAACATAGTTGTTACTGCTTTGGTTGTTGTCGTGCAGTCAGCAAAGAATGTCAGTTATGTTTGTCAAACCTGATTTGCAAGGAAAAAAATGTTGACAGAACCAGATAATTTAGACATCAGAGACTTCAGGAAAAACAGCACAATTAATTCTTTTTCTATCCCTTTGGTCCTCATAGTCTCTGATTTTAAGTTCTGCTGCATCTGCTAGACCTGTAAATTGGAAGTGAAACCCTTACCCTATTGACGTCAATAGGAATTTTACTACTGAGCTTGGTTGGGCCAGCTCTTTGATGCTCAATTCCACCAGTCCAATACTGCTACTGAAGTTCAATTTGAGCTGTTACAGAAGTGCTTATGACTTCATCTCCTTGTCTTGATACATCTATGCATTTTTATTTTTACTTTTATCCTACTCCCCCACAAGTCTCAGGTTCTAGTGTGTGGTTTGTTGTTTTTCCCCACGTACAGATAATTCTGTCCCTTTGTTTCTGGTAGTAGTTTTAAAAAATTGCCATGGAATCCAGTCTATCCAGCTTGAGGGGAAGGCTAATAATATTTCACTTCAAAGGGTTTAGTTTCATGTATGCCAGATGCTAACTTTCTTAGGTGGCTTTTTTGTCAGTTCTCCAATTTTACTTTTACTCTGCTTTCTCTCAAAAATTACACAGTAATGACCCTGACTTTAAGATAATAGTCATCGGTAATGTCCAGTCATAATTTATCACTGTGGAATTGCATAGCTTCTCCCATCATTCTGCTTTCTGAGTTCAGGCCCTGCGATCCATCACATACGTTTTGGAATGGCTGTCATCCCAAATTGCCTCTGAAGTAGTTCATCTTTAGCCTGAGTTCTTCGTTAGTTCTCCAATTTGCTATGCAAATTTGGACTTGGTAACTGTAGCTTAGACCTGAATGCTCATCAGAATTGCATCGTTTTTTGTTTCTGGCCACAAGATCCTCTTAACCCATCTTGTTAAAATGCTCAGTACTTGAAAAACAGAGTGAAACTGTCCTTACTTTGAGAAGGAAGATCATTTGTGAGAGAGCATGGGGCTTTGCTTGAATGAAGCTTTGAGAAATTTGAAATGACAAGCCACCTGAGACAGGGGGAAAGTTTAAACAGTCACTTTGCGACCTGACTGCAGCTGTATTTTGGCGCTCTGGGTTTTTTTCTGCCTTATTCTCAGATGCAGGATGGAGGTGAGTGAAGAACTGTTTGGCTGTCTGAAGCTCAGTATTCTATGCTTATTCAATACATGCAGCACAGCAATCAGTTTTACCTCATTTCTGGGATTTTTAGTGATTCCTAAGGAGCAGTTGGAATTGTTACTCCCTTCGTTTCTTAGGAATGAATAACCCCCTGAAAAAAAGACTTAATTCTTCAGGGATGAGTCTTAATACCTTTAAACTGGTGTTCATTCTCTCCCTCTCTTCCTCCCCCACCTCAATTACGAGCAATTGGGTGGTAGTAATTAACAATCTTAGAGAGAAACATCTGCTAGTACACTTAAGCCAGTCAGTTTGTTTTTCATGAAAGAATGGTATTTCACAATTTTTCCAAGTTAATATTTTTCCTTTATTGTCTTTCCAATTTCAAATATTGTCCAGACGCATTTTTATAGCGTCTTAAGGTTATAGAAGTGAATACAAGACCATTAATAATGAACAAGAAAAGAGAACATCATAAAGAAAACATATGCAGCATTTCAATTCATGAAACATTCTGTTAGGGAACATTGTTTTTGAGAGCATATGGTTATTCCCATGAGAAGCAATAAATATACTTTTATTTTTTCCCTCCAGTTGTGGATTCCCACAACAAGGGTAGGTTTCTCTGTATATTCTTCTGTATAGAGCATTCTCTTTGTCAGGACTTGTTATCTGAGTGGGGAGGTAAGGAAGTATTTTTGCACAGATGATGTATTGTACATGGACCTATTTCTGATGGCCTAGACTTTGGAAACACAAGTCTATTAATTCTCCCCACTTCTATGAGATAGCAATCTTGTCTGGTCTAGTTTAATATTGGCAGAGCTGAAAGGAAGTTCACATTGTGAATGTATCGGAACCTTGGCATGCAGCTCACTGGTGGATCTCTGTTTACAGGCTGCCAGTTTTAACTGTCCCAAGCAGACGTTCTCATTTTATTTATAAGTAGGTTCAGCATGTGTTTGTATCCTTCATGAAATTGAGCACATGTCAATAGTCAAAACTAAGTATAGAAACAAGATACCAAACACTTCTCCTTTTCTTCTCAGACAAAACAGTCGTGCTCAGTATGTATTTTTAAATGTTCATTGGGTTTGGATAAAGCACATGAGGATATATGTACAGACACATTATTTGATCACTTGTAAATATTATTTTAATACCTACATATTCCCCTTTAAAGTTTCCTCATTTAGATTTCATTTTTCTTTGCTGAATGAAACTTGACATCAGGATGAGATCACCAGATTTCCCCATTTCATCTGAGCTCCAAAATGAGTAACTGATTTCAAAGGATAATTCCCTGGAGCAGCAAAGCCAATGAGTTCTTCAGATCAAAGGTCAGCGAAGCTCAAAGAGGATAATTTCTGGCATACAGTATTTAAACTCTCTCAAGGAGTGTACTGCAAGATGTATCCCCTCCTTCCCCAATAGTTGAACTCTTGTTTTTTGAGAAGACTAATTTGTCAGAGCACATTTTTTCCTCTGTTACATAAATTACACATTAAAGGGAAAGCTTCCTATCTGAACACACAAACTGTACATCCAGAAAGCATATTAAGTGTGCCAGTGGAAGGGGTATTCCTGAAACCAGAAGGTAACTCTGTGCCGTTCCTCTCTGAAGCACCCTGTGGACTGGGGAACTCTGGTGCTCTTTGCACATGCCAGCAGCTTTCAGCACAGTGCAAGAGCGCGGTAGTGGAAGGGAGAGAATGCTCTGTAAGATGCTTCATTTTGACAGAAAAACCCAACAATGAGCACTAGGGCAGGGAACGGTCATCTTGTGCAGGATCTTCTCTGCTGTGCTCTCAGCCTAATGTTGCTTGCCATGCCATTTGGGATTCTGTCCCTTAACAGATAAAAGTCCACTGTAGAAATCTTTTGGCCATTATGTACCTTTATACATTTAAAAGTATGCATGAAAAATGTGGGTGGATTTTTTTTTTTTCAATTGGTTGTCCGCTGTTCCAATGAAGCGGGGGGTCATACCAGCCCAGCTTTCATGTATTTCACATTCCCTAGAGTAAGATTGTGAGGGATTGCAAAAGCCCCTTGTACAAATTATTCTGTCAGCTTAGTTAGAACTGTTCGTATGAGAAACAGTCACTGCTACACATGAGCCACTGAAAATCTAGGGGCATATTTAATAGTTAATGAAGAACCACTGTCAATATAACTGTCCTTGTTATGAAGGCCCATGTTACGTTTTCATTTCTTGTTGATTTTATAAGGAAAGAGCAAGCCAAATAGACAAAATAGACAGCCAAATATTGTCTTTTGTTTTATGGGGCTCTTTTTGTGGCCTTAGCTTTGAACTTCCAGGAATATGGAGTTGTATTTATGGACAAAGTGAGTATAATGCAAATGACCTTTCTTCAGATGTACTTCAAAGTTCTGTATTGTAAGTAATATTTATATTAATATGTGCTTTCATTATGATAAACACTATAAAAAGACCTCCTAATAAATAGTCCCTGTTCATCCAATAACACCAGGTTAAAAGGACAAGGGAAGAAACTGCTGCGAAGTGAGCTTTCCCTTCCTTCAGCTGACCTTCCTGCTTCACTTAGGTCTGGAGTAGGGAATCCTAACGTGGCTTGGAGTAGAAATCAGGATGTAGTAGTGTGTGAGTATGTGTGTAACAAACTCCATGCCTACTTGCATTTGTACAATGCAAATTACATGTGCATGTTGGGAAGCTGGCATTAGTATAACGTCAAAACTGCAAATAAGAATCAAAGTCAGGAAATTCGAAAGGTTTGGGTTTCTACCTCATTCCCCCTTTCTTTATGGCACATCCAGACTCTTTTATAGATACCACAGTTTTGAAAATAATAATAAAAAGAAGTAATGCAATAGTGTTATATTTAAACAAAGAAATAAGACTAGAAAATGTGATATATGTTGCAGTGTGGCAATGTGAATGTTGTGGCAGAAATCTTAGCTTTTGGAATTTCTGAGAATATAAAGCTGTGGTGAGGGTAGGGTTGTGGGTTTTTTTTTTTTTTTTTTTTAAGCTAATTGTTCTATTTAAATGTGAAAATGCTGAAAAATGGCTAATGTAATATCTTAATTTCTAGCATGTTAGTACTTCCCTGAGAGAATGCCTGGGAGGCACCTTAGTAGTGCCAAACACCAGGAGAGCCACAGAGTAAACCCAGTTTGAAATGGGTCATCCTGAACTGGAGCAGATCATGTCTCCTTTTTTAGTCTCCTGACTTTACTGAACTGGCACTTACATGAGATCTTACTTACAAAGGCATCCCCAAGAAATGGTTCCTACTTAGCATTAGGATAAAGGCTTTGGGTAAATGCAAATCCTGCAGTGCGAGAGAAAAAATGCTGACTTTAAGATCCACATTCCCGCAATATCTTCTATTTTGGGGGGAGTAGGCAGGATTACTGCTATGCCTAATGAAGCATGGGCATAACACTGTTGGCAGAGGTTTATGGATGTATAAAAAAATCATATCTAAAAAGTTTGAGGGTAGGGTTAAAAAAATGGGTGTATATTTTCATAACACTAGTGAATATAGAATTAATTTTCTTCAGATACAGGGTTTCATCATGTGCAAGGTTGAGTGCCTCTGCAGGAGCCAAAGGCACAGCTATTAAGTTCCTGGGCACTTCTCTTTTAATCTATATGAGAAGTATATATATATATATCTTTCTGTTACATATTTGATATATGTTATGATATGATGTGATATTGTCTGATAGATGTTAATATTGATGTTCTTTGTGACTGCTGTTGAATTACGCAAGTACATAAAGCTTCAAACTGAAACTTAGGTGAAATACGGTTTTTCGTATGTACTTGAAAAAATGCAGCTTAACCTTTTGGCAAGTAGCGTTACCTTTCTGGAAGGTAGTAAGGTTTGTGTGTATTTGAAGAGGGAAATTGGAACAGAACAAGGACTTCATTTCAGCTTCATTACTTCATTCACTGCTGGTGAATGCAAAGTGGTTTTGCAATATGTCGCAAACTTTCAATATTTTGCAAATTATTCAACTTATTTACAGTAACAGTTCTGCTGATTTATATTCTCATAATACTGTGTTTGAACTTCCTGTGACTCTAGTGTTGTTTGTAGGAGAGGCTGTGTACCAAAAGCTGTTGGTAGATTGTCTGCTGAAATTATCCCAGATGTGTAGTGCACAGAAAAGCAAATCAAGTATAATGATCCTTTCTTACAAGTCTGCTGAAATTGATTTCACCCTAAATATAAAGACAGATTTGCAAATATAAGACTGCTTTGACATTTCCTTATAAGCGTTTTTTCTTAAAATATATTTTCGCAGTGGCTTTGCCTCCAGAGAAGACAGATGGAGTTTGCAGTGGAGATGAAAAGAAAGCAGAAAAAGAAAGTGACACACGCACAGGTTCCAAGAAGCAACTGAAATTTGAAGTAAGTCCTCTGTATTTTAAAGTTTCACTGTACTGACATAATTATTGTAGAAAAATAACCTGTGGACCAAGTACTGTCCGACGATGCATGTACATAGCTCCCAATGATTGTAATGGGTACAGAAGCAGAACTGGCACAAGTCAATGTCTTACTATTGGTGTTCCTTATGAGGTGGTTAGTGAGATTTATTTCCAGGTTTGGAGAGTGATGATCATTCCTCTGTAGGATCTGAAATGTATAGTAAGAAGAGGCATTTGGTTTAACCCTTTAGCTATGATCCTTTCATTAGTAATTTATTATGCCAGCTACCATGTTCTCAAATCTTTAGACTGACTTTTGTGGACTGTTGCACTTGATTCAATCTGCCTAGTGTAAAAGATGTTTGTGAAAGCTTCCTTAACCATCGGTCTTCTGTGCCTGGGCCTCCAAAGTGAAATAACCCTGACCTGCAAGACGGGACATCCATCTGATCACATGGCAGGAGGCAAAGGATCCTGGAGGGCAATGAGTCTGATGGTCTATTTCCTTGTACACTTACAAACATCATAAAACAGCCAGACATTGTGTGTAGTTGGCAGGTTTTGTTTATAGAGGGAATGATTTAATAAATATGACTATTGGAACGTGCTGTCATCCGGCTAGAGGGTTGTCTGTCTTGGTGAGGAGGAAGATACTCTGGTACCGGCAAGAAACAGCACAAATTTTCATCTCTCTGCACTCCAGCAGACGTGGCAAACTTCTACCTTTCAGTGCTGTCAGCCTGTCACAGTAATGAGCTTTGCGTTCCTCCATTGTTATTTAAAAGACCATGCAGCCACCTTGCAGCATGGCTGAGTGTTCGTTACCTTCTCTAGAGCAGATTTAGTAGTCTGGTATGATTTATTTTTTTACTGGTTTAAGGCTGATTAAAAGGAGGTAGCTTTCCCATAGGCAGTTCAGGTGTTGCTAGGTGCTTGTGTGCCTTCTGGGGGGAGGTGACTTTTCCTGCTTTTTTTTTTTTTTTTGCAAAGCGATAACTCTTTTTCTAGGCACATTTTCTGTTTCACCTTGAGTAGCAGACATTTGCAGACAGGAGAGGCATGATAAATTGCAATTAACAGTGCCTTGATATTTGAACGTTGGAGGACACCTGTCAACATGGTTGGTGCCAGAGTAGCTGGAAATCCACTGTACCGGCAAAGTCTGTGTTTGTTCCCAAGTAATTCTTGGCATGCCATAAAGGTTAGCACTTGGTACTAGGCACCATGACTAATGCAGGGAAGGTTGCCATGGCTCTTAACTAAGCAGAGCACATCCCCACATAAAGATGTTATGTTAGGCAATGTGGGACAGGGAAGTATTAATACGTGGCAAGAAACCCAGTATTGATATTTTTTCCCTTGTTCTACAAATGAAAGTTTTCCAGCTATGTATGCTAGGAGCTAAGAGATTGGTAAATGTTTCAGAGGTATAAAAGAATCAGAAAAGCAAGTGTTGAGACAAGAGGTCTAAATCTGAGGTGGATGTCATTTGGCTTTTAGAGGTGCCGGGAATGTTTATGCAATATGAAACTGTGTTTCTACAGTAGAGTGTGGGGCACTTGGCAGCTTTCAGCCAGGCTTGTTACAACCGAGAGAAGGCTGCCTTTGAACTCAGCAGGGGACAGGGGGTACCCCTACCTGCTGCAGGGAATTGGTTTCGAGTCAGAAGATCAACCAGGTATTTTGAGCTCTATCATGCTGAAGCGATTTGCAGCTGTTTATTTTACTTGCATACAGTGGCTTTCATTTTAATTGCACTGTAACTTTTCTGTTTTGCCTTGTTGTGGCTCTGGATAATTCTGATTGCGCAGGTATTGAGAGAAAGCAAACGATTTGTATCCAGGTGACTGAGTCAGTCAAAGTGCATCCTTTGTTCTTGACTGAAGTCTTGGTTTTGGTTTGGGGATTTTTTTTCCCTTTAACAAATTGATTCTTTCAGGCTTTCTACAGACCACACTCTCACTAACGGAAGCACAGTTAAAATAAGGACCAGGCACAACTCCCAGGTCGTTCTTACCTGCCAGTTCCTAGGCAGGCTCCATTTTGGGAGCTTCAGTGGCATGATGCTGTACTGCACTAACTCTGACAACCTTTGGGTATCAAATATCTGTGTCAAGGACAGGTCTCACTGGTGGGGTTTTGTGCCATATGTCCACTTTGTATTAATGACTGCTCCTGGCACCGTGGTGTACCGCCTCGTTCTGTGAGTCTGTTTCTGTTGTCTTTCTCTTCCTGAGTTAAGCAGAGTTTTCTTTCTCACTTGTTAGTGGGAAACCTTACTGTATTTCAAGAGCTTCAGGGAGCAGTTTTCTTGTACCTTTTTTGTGTTTTCTACAATGAAGTAGAAAGCATCTTGCAGATTCCCCGAAGTCTAGCCCAAGGGAGTTAGGATTATCATGTGATTGTGACGAGGCTCCTTCATTGTGATGGACAGAGGCCTCCCTGGGATGTATCCTGAAAGCTTCCTCTCGCCAGGGAGGGAGGAAGGAAGAAGCCAAGCAGGCTCCTTCTACGGAGAGCCTCCTCTGCAAACAGGCCTTTTGCTCTAGGTAATCAGCTGCTCTTTGCATGTTTCTTAGGAATTGCAATGTGATGTGTCTGTAGAGGAAGATAACAGGCAAGAATGGACCTTCACACTGTATGACTTTGATAACAACGGAAGAGTCACACGCGAGGTAAGCAAAGTACAGCTGCCCCTTTGTGTGCAGCGTCTGCTAACGAGAGAAGTGTTTTATAACAGGAACATTTTTTCTTCTATGAAATAGAAGTGTCCTGCCAATTTAAACAGCAGTTTCCATGGACCCTTCCCTCCTAGAAACAATCCCACCAGTAGTTTACTGTTTTCAGATGTACTGTACCACTTTTTAAGCTGGTTGTTGTTTAATATCTGGGATTAGCCTTTAAAAAATAGTACTGGCATTTGTGGAGGAAAAATATCTGAAACAACTGAATGACTAAACACATTGTCAAAATAAACCCCTGCAAATGTATATTGTTCTGGCTTCTATCCTGCTTTTCAGAGTTAAGCTAACCAAATAGCAAGGTTGCTTTCTGACATTCTGCGCTGGCGGCCCAGAAGGCCAACCATACTCTGGGCTGCATCAGGAGAAGCGTGGCCAGCAGGTCGAGGGAGGTGATTCTGCCCCTCTAC
>NW_009259531.1:673659-677695 GCF_000687185.1 Egretta garzetta
CCTGGAAACATTCAAGGCCAGGTTGGATGGGGCTCTGAGCAACCTGATCTAGTTAGCAGTGTCCCTGCTCACTGTAGGGGGGTTGGACTAGATGACCTCTAGGGGTCCCTTCCAACCCAAAACATTCTATGATTCTATGATTCTTTCCAATAGGACTGACTATACTGTTCTGTTGTTTTCATGAACATTAGGCTGATCTCTGCCTTCTCCCTCCAAGTATAAATAACATTGATGATACTTGCTGGAGGACCATAGTGAATGGCTGTCAAAGCATACCTGTGTGTATTTTTTATTATCAGGAATATTTATTCCAGTCATATTTCCTGTGCAAATAAGAAGCCAAATAAGAGGATGTATAGATGAGAATACAGTCTTTTTTCAGAACTGTTTCTATCCAAATTGAATGATACTTCTTCTAGAAGAATGTCTTTTACTGAGATTTACTGTAATGTGCTGTCATTGATTTTTCTGTGAGGTGTGTTTACTGGCTCCCATGCCTTCAGATAATCAGCTGAAAATTGACAGGTTATGTCTCTTTTGGCTCTTACACTGGTGTCTGTGAAAATTACTGAGAACTGATTGAAAGGGATAGGGTAAATACTGAAAGTGTAGTGGCCTTAGACACCAATTGAGGACAGAAATTTTTCCTAGAAGACTGAAGCAAGTCTCTTTTGACATTTATGAACAAATCACCAAATGTGGCGGTTGTTCGGGGTTTTTAACCTGTATGTGAACATCACTACAAGGCTTTTTTTTGCTGCCTCTACTCTGATAGTGCTTTGAACAGTCAAATGAAATCTGTGCCCCTCATGCAAGAGAATAAGCAGATGAAACGTTACAGGCCAAGTCCAGGGTTTCAAACGGGAAGACAAGATCTATCGAGAGGTCATGGAGAGGGGAGGTGGGGAAGTAGTACTGTATTTGTTAATGTATGGGGAACAGAGACCAGAAAAATGGAATAACTTGCCTGAAGTCTCACAAGAACTTAGTGGCAGATTGAACCCAGATCTTTCAAGACCCGAGGCTAAGTCTTCATTACAAGATTATCGTGACTCTCAAAGAATAGGGGAAAAACACACAAAACCCAAACCCACACACATGGGTGTCCTTTACATTCAGGCATGGAATTCCCATTAATGTCAGTGGGAGTTCCATGTGCTGAATGTAACGAGAATATGCTTTTAAGTATGTATACAATAATTATTTGTGATTATGTGGTACACCAAAGAGCTTAATTTGACTGTACTTAGAGAATATGTTACAGCCAAATTCTACCTCTGCCTGCTACAAGAGCAGACTGCAGCTTAACTGAAACCAAATCTGTGCAGGGATTGAAAATTATACTACTTTGAGGTCTGGAGGTTGCTATATTCAGGCTTGAACCAGTGCCAAAAAAAATTCTTTTAACCAAGGGACCAAATAGGTTGATAATTTTCAGCTCTTTACATGTGACCAAAGATAGAAACAAATAGTATGCACCATTGCAGAGTTTCCCAGTTATGTTACACACTTCTTTTGCAAGCTATTCCAGTGCCCTTTGTATAATCCATCTTGTTGGTTGTCTTCTATTGAATCCAAATGCAATTTAAGAGTTGTTTGTGCAAGAATGACTAACAATAGCAGCTCATAGATCATCTTGGCCACAAAAGAGGAATTTCTGCCTCTTTGTATGACATAGAATTTCTTGTTCTACTAGCCCCTGAGAGACTGGCAGTCAACATAGTGGGCTTGATACTGTCCTCTGTTAAGCAGCTCTGCTCCTGCTCCAGCAAAGGACTTAACCATGGCGAGCATTAGTGTGAATAGTTTCAATTAAAATGAACGGAACACATGTTTTGAGTTAAAAGTACGTGAAGCACATTGCTGGATCAGGGACAGGATGGACAGTCTGAGGAAGAGGGCTATCTGTGCCAGTGCCATTTAGTGAGCTGATGAAAATGCTTTCAGAACTGGTCAACTTTTCTAAACAAAGGTCTAGTGTTCTGGTGAGAAAAGCTTAGTGTGGACCTTTTCTCTTTCTTTGAAAATTTCACTTTAATGTCTCCCGGATTTATAGCCGGATTTAAGAGAGAGATGAAATTTCTCAAGTCAGATTTCTATCTGTAGACTTTGAGGTGCTTTACAAAAAGAAGTCAGCCCTATCACTCTTGTTTTTCATGTTGGAAAAGGAAGTGGCTTGTCCACCCACATCCATTTAATTTGATTCAAAATCATTGTGTTTAAACACAGTGTTAAATTAAGTTTGTAAGAGACATGTAGGTGGGGTGCAATTTTACAAGTGGACCGAGTGTTTTTTTCATTAAAATGTTTGAAAATTGTAAATAAGATATGGATTTAGTTACTGGACAAAATTTCCCTTGGGTTTTACACAATGACAGATCACTGCAAGAGCATTCAAATTCCATCTTAGTGAAATTTCTTCTGGATCTTAACAACATCTTCAGAACTTAATACTGCTTTGATTTCCTCCTAGACTCTATATGACTTATTCCGTAGTCCTTATAATTAGAAATTCAGATCTAGTCATGCTTCTTGAAGAGATACACCCATTATGAAAGCATAATTATTGGGATGGCAAATTATAAAATTAGCATTACTGTATGTTATTAAATGACTGCTTTTTCTGCCATAGAAGACGACCATTTTTCAGTCCTTTTGGTGTAGTGGGAGATAACTTTTCCTGCTCTAATATGTATATTACAAAACTTGGCTAATAGTGTTCCCCTTCATTCCATAAGCCATAAGAGGACAATTCATTATGTACTGCAGGCCTTTTTAGAACTGACAGCTGCACTGTAATTATCTTCACACGGATATTTGTAATCGGACTTGAAACTTGGATAATTGAACTAATGTGTTTTGATCCATGAGGTTTTATATTGAGCTCTCTGAATGTAATTATACTTCATAAACACTAGCTTTTTTTTTTTTTTTTTTGCAATCAGTTCTTCCTTGAAAAACTGTGTTTCTTTGGTGAGTGACTGCACAGGAATAAGCACACAAGGAAGTTGCTTGTCAGGAGTAAAAAAAAAAAAAAGAATTTCTAGTTGTTGAGTAGATAGCAAGTGAAGCTCCTTTCAGGTTCCAAATAAGAATGATTCAAAAACCTATGTGATCAAACAAAGCTGATGTTGCAATAAAAACATCCTGCTGTATGTAAAAATCAGACTACAAACAAAGTACAAATGTCTCATTTGTACTTTTCTTTTTCTGAGGGAAAGGTAATGAACCGATATTGATGTTTCTCTTCATGCATTTTTAATCCTAAAGATGTTCTTTGTGGCTTACATTAAATACCCAATTTTTCCTCTTATGTTTCCTTTCTTTTTTTTTTTTCTTTCCCTTTTTAGTTATTTTTGATCATATCCTCTGTAATGAGTGAAAAGGTTTGAGGTTATTTCTGCACTCAGAACTCGGCACCAAATCTTTGACTTGGGGAAGGATACTGGCTTTTCTGGGGCTACTGTGTACCAGCCTGACCCTTATCTTGAAATCTGTTGGTTTTCACTGCGTTTGTTAATGTTGTATTAACTCATGACACAGAAGCAGCAATGGAACCAACAGATAGAGGAGAAGTGCCTGTCTGTATCAGAGGGGCCATCGTTTCAGCCATTAGATTTGGTGGATTTGTGCCAGAGAGAAATATTAAGAGAAAACATGACTTTCTCTTTTGGTTTTGAGGGGAGCCAAATACATCTCTCCCAGACAAGTTACAAAGAATCAAACTGAATGTTTTCTTTCAGCGTTATTAAACTCAGTAGGGGGTTGGGTTTTTTTTTTTAGTATTATTGTTGAGGATTTCGTTCGTTTGGAATATTTTTTTTTTTTGTGCAAATGACTCATTCTGTTTAATTCCACTGGAAAAGCCTCTTAGTTTCCTTTACAGAATCTCTAGTTTGCTAACTAGTTCTATGATGGTAAGCTGTGCTAATACTGGAAAAATATGGTTGTCCCTGTACCACTAATGTTCCTTAGAATTAAAAAATTAATACCTGGAATAGGGACTTTCTCAGTCACATGAGTTCTGTTAGGAATG